>NC_079518.1:11658914-11958914 GCF_000801105.2 Raphanus sativus
GAGAGGTTGTATACATCGGAGATGTTCTAATACCTAAAAAAGAAAATGATAGTGCAAAACAAACACACACCTTAACGATTAAATTCCCTATGGTTCTAGTGTTCTGTATGGGTTTTGCTTATACTTTTTGGTGAACGTTGATTGTTTTAAAAAAATTGTTAAAACAAAACAAAAATTCATCATAGTTGTCTTTTTGGTATAAAAACAGCATTAAACTATCATTTTAATATATAGAGAATTTTTCATAATCCCAAAACTATCCTTTCTTGATCCTCGCAGTGTCAACCTATCCGAATCTCTCTGCTCTGAAATCATAGATTGATGAAAAAGAGAAGACAATTTAAAAAAAAAAATATTTTGACAAGGAAACTCGACCAAAACACGTTTTAGAAAATTAGAATATTTTTTTAACTGAAATTTTCTTAATTTTTGCAAAGAAAAAAAATAGTTTTTCTTATCCGTAGAAGACACCTTCTACAATATGTAGAACCATGTAGAAAATCTCGAATGCAAATTTTACCTCATGTAGACGTCCGAGTAGTGTCTAGATTTTGCATTCCGAAAAGTTTAGAATACTTGGTAAAAGTAGAAACTGAATTCGACAGTTAAATAGCTATCTTTACAATTAGTAGAATTCGCATTCCGCATATTCAGAATTTTAAAAATAAACTTGTTTAATCTTGAATTCATTTTCTACTAAATTATTTTTCATAGAAGACAAATTTTTTTATTTATCAAGTCTTTCAGCCAAAATAATACAAGTTTGTGTATGTGGATGTTTTATTAATGTTTATATTTTAATAATTTTTTGATTCATAAAACTATTTATTTACTTAAGTTTCAGAAATATAAAGAGTAAAATGAGGCAAAATTGACAAAAATCGTTTTATACCAAAGAAACAAACATACTGAATTTTTGTTATGTTTTAGTAATTTTCTCTTATTTTTGTTATTTCTCTCCTCGCAGACAAATATTACTTTTTGATAAAGTCTACTCTTCATATACAAAGTTCGTAGGAAGTGTCCTAACCTCTTGAGTTTAATCTAATTTTTAATGCTTTGATGGACATATTTACTTGGCAATTGGTCAGGAAGAGGTTAAAACAGCATATAGTTGTATTCTGTTTTCTTTTGATTATTTTGTTTTGGGTAAATGTGGGTTGTCCTCCACTTTCTAGTTTCTATGACTATTGCACTCGTTTTCTCATAAGTTGGTGTATAAATAGTATACAATATATATAGGGAGAGAGGGAAAACTGTACACATATATTTGAAATTTTAATGTCTTGAGATAATTTTGTAAAGGACCACTGATAGATTGGATTTTACAATAGCAGAGAGAACCTGAAGCACAGAAAAGGTCAGAACTGAGAAGTGATGACTGACTTATTTTTGGGATTTACAGACATTTTCTTACTTTTTAACCTTTAGTTTATTATCTCTAAGTTATAATAGAAAATTGAGGATTTTTTTCCTCCTACTCTCTTCACAAAATATACTAAGATTAGACAAGAAAGCTCTAGAATACGTGTTTATCAGTTTGGTTGTTGCAAGGCAAATTGAACCTCGCAAGTCACATCCTGCACCACATTACCGAGGTTCGGATCATTCAGGATTCTCAAAAGACATTTTAGTTTCATTTATAACAACTTTTTCTCTGTGTTGATATTCTACATGACCGACATAAGACTCTTGTTAGATACTACAGAGGTTTAGTGAGCACCATGCTGATCCTAATACTGAGGAATCAAAAAAAAAAGTTATGGATACTTAGCAACCAAAGCTCATCTGCACCAGATCACCATCACGTGATTATTATTTTATTTTACTGATTAATAATTAAATTATGGTACACAATAACAAGTCTTTTCTGAAAAATTGGGAATCGGAAACATAGGTACACATATACATATCTATTATTTATATTAAAATATTAGATAATAACATTATAAAATCCAAAAACAAAAAGTTTATAATCTAAATAAAAATAAAAATAAAAGCATTATATCCATGTTAAAAGTTTATATCAAACAAATCAACTTCAAGTCATATTGTGAAAAACTAACAAAATGAATTTCTTAAAATACTATTACCCAGTTAATCAATTAGTAATTTTGAATATCTCAGAAATGATTAATATAGTCATCTAGATCTATATATGCAATTTTTTATAAAAATAATTTGTTTTACACAATAATAAACCATAATTTAGTTTTAATATTAATTTTGGTATTTAGTAATATTAGTTTAGATTTTTCTACATCATCAAAAATATTAAATCTAGTAATGTATTTCTTAGGTTTTTTATGACACTGGTTTTTATAATGGAAGCTCAAAATCCCCCAATTTTTTTTGTAAACCTCCAACCTATTTAAAAAATTATTCCAGAGAGTATTTTGGAAACGAAATTCCTTAAAAACTTTTATAACTTTTCAATTTCCATTCTTATTCTGAAACAAAAGCTTACATCCAATAAAATTTCTATGCTTTCTAAGTTTAAATTCATCACCATCTATATAACTAATCATTTATTCTTTTAACAATCTTTGTTTCCATAATTTGTGAATGAATATGCATTACACAATATGGTGGAGAAGTGTGGTCGATAAAATAATTTCAGAATTGGAAAAATTAAGTACAGTAGAACCTCTATAAATTAATACTCTATAAATTAATAATCTCTATAAATTAATAAATTTCGTCGGTCCCAACTTGGGCCGGTGTAAAATAGGATACAAATCGATAAAATAATAAGATAATAATATTTTTTAAACTCCCATATAAATATATAGTCCCATTAAAATCATAAATTAATAATCTACTAATATATATTTTATATAAGTACAAACTAAACATTATATTGTTGATTTTATATTTACAATGAAAATACATCTATTTATCTTAATATTTCAATATATTTTGATAATATTTAGTAAAATTATATCGAAAATCACATAACAATTATAAGAAATATAAAAATATACACCAAACAAGATAATAAAACAATATGAAAGTCAAATTTATAAAATTTAAATAATGTATATATGATAAAATCAAATATTCTCTTATTTTATAAACAAAAATAGAAAAAAATCTTAAAAAGAAATTTTTGTAAATTAATATCTCTATAAATTAATAAAATTTTAAAGTCTCAACATTATTAATTTATAGAGGTTCTACTGTAGTAATTAGTTTTGGGACCCAAAAGCATATCCCTTAATTTTATTTTCAAGTATAGTATATAATTTCATATTTGAAATTTGGACATGTTACGTCTTTTGTAAGAAAAGTGCTCTCCAGAACTTTAATCGTTATCGTTTATATAAAGGTTAATCCATAGTTTTAAGAAAAAGGCAACTAGAGGGTCTGACTGGTGTAACTGCAGCGGTTGCGGTTGTGGTTGCGGTTGCGGGAGTTTGCGGGTGCGGGTGGTTGCGATTTTAAATGTTTATAGAGATTTGTATGACTGGTACAACGGTTAGAAATTGTTGCGTTTACAAGACTCTTATGACTGGTAAACTACCAAACGAAACATCTGTTAAATAATAATTTAACAATATTTATATTTTATATAATTATTAAAATATTAAAAATTATAATAATATAATAAATATAAAATTTATATTTATAAAATCATATTATTAAATTTTAAAAATTTATAGAAAATATTTTGGTTTTAAAAATTTATAATATAAATTGAAATATAATATATATACATTTTACAATTTATATTATTTCAATTTTAAAATTTTATTGGATATTTTTAGTATTATTTTGTTTATTATGTTTTTAAAGAAAAAAATTTACCCTCCCGCAACCGCCCGCAACCGCAATTGCTAGCTGAATTCAGTTTTTGATTTTAAGAGGTTCGAAGCGGTTCGAAGCAATTTGTAGCGTTTTCTGTGATTGTTTCGGAACGCCAACAACCGCTACGAACCGCAAAAGCTGCGTTTATGGATAGTAGCGAAAAAACTAGTCAACCCCTTATTCACGGCGCAGTTTTATTTTCTTCTTCAAGGGTACGCAAGTGACAATTCATACATAAACAATAACTATTGGAATCTTATTTTTCACTCTTAACATTTTATATTTCCAACTACATTTTATCATTTGAAATCAATCCAGATTTGGATTAATGCTGGAAGAAAAGTTACCAGTAAGTTGAAGATGTATATTGTGTATAAGTTTGTCATGTACTATAATAGAATACATGTGTGTGCCATAAAGATGAGATTTGGTAGACACTACCAAAAAGCTTGTTTCACATAATTTATTTCTAATATATGTATCAGTTAATAACTATTGATAAAAAAAAAATGTATCAGTTAATAACTGATATTAAAAGTTTTTGCATTAAATAAATGACTCTGAAAGTGGTAATGCAAATAATTAATATTAATTTATCAATAACTGATGCAAATATACAAAATATTCATGTCTTTCTAGCAACTGATGTGTATATCATATACAGTATATGTGTCGGTTAAAAAAATGATGTTAACTTTTATGTCAATTTATTTAAGTGATGATAAAATTAGTATCAGTTACAATAATCGATATAAATTATTTATATTAGTTATTAATAACTGATGTAAAACTAGTCGATAGATTCACTTTTCTAAAACAAAAGTTCGTAGCTATAGTCATAATCAATTACTCTAACAAAAAATGTAAACGAAGTTAAAAAGATGAGCTAATTTGCTTATTAAAAATGATTGACTAATTTATATCTAGTAAGTTAGTTCATAAAAAGATGAGCATCGACCTCTGTTTGGGATAGAGTTGGTGACTTGAAATTCTGGTGAAGGTGCGGTTGCGGCTCCGACGGTGAACTCTAGCCGATCGAGACGACGAAGCTCCAGCGTCCACCACGCGTCTCTCCGGGGATTGTGGATTCAACACGTGAGGGATGAGTTGTGCGGTGAAATGGTGCAGTTGTTGGGTCTCAGGTTTTCCATTGGGCTTTGAGCGGTTTACGTTTGTTTGTGGGTCTTTCGTTTTTTTCAGTTTGTCTCATAGGTCATGTATGGACCTTTTGTAAATATCACTTTATGATAATAATATTTCATAATAATATTTCAGACGGCAAAAAAAAAAGTTAGTTCATAGAGTGAAACTGTCTATGTTCTAATACAATGTCGTAAAACATAACTCGGCTGTTTGGATGAGCTAATAAGAGCAGATTGAGTCAACTTATCATTTGTAAATTGAGAAGATATTTTCACAACTTTTTGAATGATTTAAGTAATAGTATTATACAAAAAGATCAATAGATTGTGGTAGTATCAAATTTCGTTTTCTCCCCAAATTCGCAAGTGCAGTAATACGTAACCGAGTTGAAAACGAAGGTGAATGAATCACTTTTAAATGACAAAAGGAGCATGGTCACGTGAAGCCTTCGCGTATTGCAAGGGAATAAAAAAATGATCTCTGCTGCTTTGTAACTTCTTAGTTCTTACTTCTACTAGTTTAAGATTATATTTCTCATGTCTATTATAGTTTATAAGATTACAGTATTGCATCTTGGAAGTTGTAACACAGACGAAAATACTATGGTAGATTACATCGGAGAAAACAACTCATAAAGTATTTAAAAATAATTTTAAGCTAAAAAGGTATTTTTAAAATCATGCACTTTTTTGTCAACAAAATCATGCATTTATTTACTAAAATAACTAAATAAATTATTGCAAAATTAAGCTGTTTACAACTTGGGACTTTGTTGATTATTCATGGAAATTGGAGTGGGGGTAGATGAGCGTGTAATGTTGGGCACTTCTGAAACATGGATTTGATATGCAAGCTTTGATCTGTTGTTAATATTCTTTTTTTGACTCACGTTTTTTCTTATTATTTATTTCAATAATCTCTCCCCCCCATTATATTCCTGTAAACTTTTTACACTTGTTTCAAACTTGTATTCAAAATGACATTCCATTGAATTCCTTATATTTTTAAATTCCAAAACCTATGATACTTTAGTAATTCAGTGTCTTGTTTTGGACTTCATATACATCACACACCGTTCGTACGATTATTATTATAAAACTAGAACCCTGGTTTCAAACAAAATAATTTTTCCAAAAAAAAATAATATTACAGAAACAAATCACATTAACATTAATTTCTAGCTAATATGTGTGACAATCCATCCTATCCGTCGGATCTCTGGTTCAGAGCCCTGTAAGGTACCGATTCTAACCTTTCCATTATGAGTTCTCACTAATTCCATAATTAGGTTGTTGGTAAGGTTCGAACCCATGACCTTACTTTTTAACAACTCTCTCACAGGATAAACTATCACCAATTGATATGTAATTAGGTCAATTGGTAACAGCTTGTCCTGTGGGAGAGTTGTTAAAAGATAAGGTCATAGGTTCGAACTTCACCAACAACCTAGTTATGGAATTAGTGAGAACTCATAATGGAGGGGTTGGGGTCGGGACAATCCGTCATGTCCGTCGG
This sequence comes from Raphanus sativus, assembly GCF_000801105.2. NCBI lineage: Eukaryota > Viridiplantae > Streptophyta > Magnoliopsida > Brassicales > Brassicaceae > Raphanus > Raphanus sativus. Next base: position 11,665,380 of record NC_079518.1, read on the forward strand.
ATCCTAGCTCACAGCCCTGTAGGACACCAACCTCAACCCCTCCATTATGAGTTCTCACTAACTAAGTTGTTGGTGAGTCTCGAACCCAAGACCGCACCCTTTAACAACTCTCCTACATGACAAGATATCACCAATTAAACTGTCAATTGGGTGACAGTTTGTCCTGTGGGAAAGTTGTTAAAGGGTGAGGTTGGGGGGTTCGGACCTCACCAACAACCTAACTATAGAGTTAGTGAGAACTCATAATGGAAAATTTTAAGTCAGTACACTGTAGGGCTGTGAGCCAGGGGTCCGATGGACATGACGGGTTGTCACATACTGGTCAATTGGTGATAGCTTATCCTGTGAGAGAGTTGTTTAAGGGTGAGGTCGGGGATTCGAAGCTCATTAACAACCTAATTATGGAGTTAGTGAAAACTCATAATAGAAAGGTTGGGATCGGTACCCTACAGGACTGCGAGCCAGAGATCCGACAGATAGGGCGGATTTTCACAATATGTTTCCACCAATTCTACGGAATCAATCGTTAGACATTTAAATGAAAAATAAACAACCAAGTTTGTGTTCTGGACCTTCTGGAATCAATTATGTATTAGAGTTTTAAAATGCATAACAATTCAAAAGTCTGTAAAAATAATTACATTTTGAATCTCTCATAGATTCTATTTTCTGTTCTTTTCCAAATTTTAATATAGTATAATTATATAACATTTTGGAAAACTTACATGTGAAAACATATGTTTTTTTTATTTAACTTCAAAAATGTATATTCGACTTGGTCACTTTTATTCAGATTTTACTTTATAACTGAAAATATAAAATAAAAATATATATTTATCATAATTTATAATTTCTTAGATAAAATGTTATTGTGTTTGTTGATAGTTGCATTATATTTAAACGCTTTATGTCATTAGTTTTTCTCCAAATATATATATATTTGAAGTGATTTTTTGATATTTTATTTTAGTCATAAAGATGGATCCTAATTTTTTTAGATGACACTTTCTTTCTTATGAGAGGTTCCATTTTCCAACACTATTGCTTGTACATTTAGTCAAAGACTTTCTGGATATAATTATTAAAATCAATATATGTTAGACATTTATCTTCTAATATAAAAGTTGGATAGTACTTAACTAAAAATATCTTAATGTTCACATCAAAAAGTTAAGAGAATAATATTATTTCCTTGGCTTTTAGTACTTTAATAACCATTTCTATCGTTTGCTTAAAATAAACTCTTTTTATTTTATTTTAGTTTTTATTTTAGATTTATATATAACGGTTAAAAAATATTTAATTTTAACTATATTTTAATCAATATAAAAATAAATTGGATAATATTATTAACAAAATTTTTTATTGAAAATTTAAAACGATATTTATTTTGTGACTAATTTTTTTCTATACAATGATAACTAAATTGAAACGGAGGTACTATAGTTTTTTCTAAAACAAAATATATTTTTTTCTTTATATCATTGTTTGGACCTTTAGACATATTTGATCAAAAAGACATATTTCTCGTGTATAATTAATATATAATTGAATCTTATTACAATATCTTGTATCTCGACAAAATAAATATCGTATTAACACCAAAATGAGTTAAAGAAAAATGTCATAATATTAAATTATATACATGACAAAGTAAAGTATAATGCAATCAAAGTTATCCTTTTGTCATTTTTGTTTGCATTATGCACATGGCAACATGTACATGTGGATCCCCACATTAATCGAGTCTATCACTTTCCATGGAAAATGCACCTCTCTCAAAATAAAGCTTGATGTCAATTATTAAATTTGGACGTTGATTATTATCTAAATGTCTATTTATAAAAATGAAATATTAATATTTCTAACCAGTTTTGGGAATTTTATATTTTCAGTATGCCAAATATATTCTAGAGATTGATTATTTTTCTGCCGGGATTTATTTATGTTTAATTGTAAAATTCTATCATTTTCCGCATTTAAAATCTTTGACAAATCCAAATTAGTTGAGGATGAAGAGTTCGTGAAAAGCCCTTTGTCAAAACAAATAAATGAAGCGTTCGTGCAGCGATGTTAAATGTTTCGTGAGATACTGGAAATCATGACTTCAGTTCTTAGAGCATCAGTATCCATAGAGACTCCACAAGTCTTTTTTTTTTTTGTCATTTATTAGATTAATTTGAGAAAACAAATGTTGAACTACAACAGATGGCAGGAAATACAGTCCCTCCAACGCCAAGAGCCGGCAAGGATCAAAGTCCTTCCAGAGACATAACCAAACAGAAAGAACACAATCCTACCGAACACAAAGCTTAATAAACAAAAAGGCATAAGATCAAACCAGAACCAAAGACCTAGACAAAGGAAGAGCTCAATCGCTTACTCACAGACAAATCAAAAGGCAAGAACACAACACCGAATAAGCACAATGAAAGGAGACAGGAGACCATTTCGACATTCTCATGCGAGAAACCAAGCAGATAAAACCAGAAACAGCTAGTACCCGGACCCGTCGCTGTAATTACCCTACAATTCCAACTAAAGTCTTGTCATTGGATCTTGTAACAGGCTCACTCTGCACCTTCAGCGCACCACCATCCCACGGCCAAGCTAAGAACAGCTTCCCGAAAACATCTTATTAATACAGCCGGAAATCGGAGACTCTACAAGTCCCTTAAATCTCTCTTTTTTTTTTTTTTTTTTCTGGTCATAGTAATCTAAGGAACACTTTTATTTGTCCCTTATATAAGGGATTTTCCCCATTATTCTTCTTGGTCTTCTCCCCTTTCTCCTTAAGGGATGATTTAAGGGCCTAGGAATATTGGTGCTCTTACGTGCCTTCAGAGTTCTTTTCTTTTTGTGGCAACCAACGTGCCTTAATAATTCACTAAATGTAATGTATTTCGTAACTGAAAAGTTAGGAAAGCTTTTTTTCTGTCAACTGAAAAGTTAGGAAACATTACGCAGATTTCATACATCAAAGTTTTACTATTTGGAAAGAAAAGTAATTAGGTTCTACTATTATTAAACTAGTTTAATTATATTTTAGTTAAAATTTAACTGACGAAATCCAATATACTTATCGAAGATAGCAACCATCCTTTTTAAGTATCTCGGTTTCCCTCTCTCTCAAATTAGATATGATAAAAATTGTAAATATTTATAGTATACCTTTTTATCAACTATTTATAGTATACCAATGTCAAATGTTTATTAGTTGGTGTCCCTATATTTACCAAAAGTTACGGAAAACCAGGTCAATGCATTCTGTATACGACTTACTAGGTGATTTTCCCGTGCTCATGCACGGATACAAATATTTATAAATTAAATATGTTACAATAGTTGATTGTTATTTAATTTTAATTTTGAATTAGTTTATAATTTGTATACATAATTTATACTAATAATATTATATTATTTTAATCAGACATATGATTTTAAATAAGTTATCATTTGGGTATATTGGATTGCATCAATCAATTTCTCTAAATTCAACTAATACTTTTTATTTTAAATATATGAAAATTATGATTATTTGCTTTTACTTTAGTTGTTATCTTAGATATGTAAATATATTTGAGGAAGATTATGTATAATTTAAGATATATTGTGCTTAGAATGAAGTAAAAATAAACTAAATATTTGATTCCAAATTTCAAAAATTAAATTATATGTCGATTTTTAAAATAAAACTAGATTTTAACCCGCACGTTCGTGCGGATATATTTATATTTTTTAAATATATTTTATATTATTAAAAATGTTTTAAATATATAATTTCTATTTTAGTGTTATATATTGTATTACTATATCATATTATTGTTTATATTTCTTATTCAGTATTATTAATATATAATGGTTTTTAAAAAAAAAATTACTTTGTTATTGATTTTTATTACTTACTAATATATTTTCGAGTTAGGTAAAATAAAATAAAAATATGAAATACTCAAATAGAGAACCCCATTCAAATTATGTTGTTTTCTTTAATTTAAACATTTTGCATATAATACATTTTTAAATTTTATTTATTTATATTATAGAAAATAAATATGACTAAAATAATTATATTTACATGTTGTGTTTAAGAAAATATACTTTAACATATCTCATTTTAGTATTTTACGGGATTTATTTATTTTAAATAATATAATCCTATTGTTTTAGTAAACTTTATACATAGTAATATCTATCATACTATTTTATTAAATTTATTATATAGGATATTTGTTTTGGATGTTATGATATTAAGTTCTATTTTTTTTTTAAATTAAGACGTCAAAACATTAGGTTACTTTAAATTTTTACAACATATATAGTTAGTTTTTTTCAGGTACATTTCAAAAAGTTAATCTTTATTATCCATGATTTTGTCTTTTGTAAAATTTGAAATATTATCATTTTGAGTTTGAATATTTATTTTCAAAATAATATATTTTTTCGAGACAACTTTGGAAAATTACACAACTATTTGAGTTTGGAATAATACATGAATTTTGAATTTGTTTTGGTACTACATTACTGTATTATTTTATAAAATATTTGAATTTTTTTGGTAATATTTTTAATTCTTTTATCAACAAATTTTGTTACAATTAAAATAAAATAAAATTTATAATTAAAATTTGATTTTTGTCACTAATATTTTAAATGAATTACTGAAATTTCATATTTTACTAATAACATATTTTTAAATAGTATATGAACTAAAGGTTATTATATACTATTATATTTTTTTATATAAACATTTTTAAGCAATATATTGCTAATAGTTTCAAAATAAATAAAAAGATAATGTATGGCTGTAAATATAAAATTTTAACTTATGTTAATACATTTATTTTAATGTAAAAGTATTATATAGTTTTCGAAGTTTAATCCATTATAATGATGATCAATAATTTATTTAAGTTAAAAAATAAAATAATTTTTTTTGTTAATTTACCTATTTAATATATTTTAATATTTAATTCATATAGCACTTCTATTTTTATATAATACGGAATATATCATAGAATCTATAAAAAAGTTATTATAAAGAATTTTTATTTTCTTTTTTATAATAAGTTTTAGTTAAATTTACTTATAATAATATTATATTACTAATTTCGAAATATATTAATGTGTTATTTATAAAAAAATATTTAAATTTTAAACTAAGATTTTGTTAGATTCTTTCTCAGCATATTTTATTATAATTAAAAAAATCAAATTTATAGTTGGTTTATTGTTAATATATTTATAGTTGGTTTATTGTTAATACAAATAATTAAATATGTTATATTGACTAATTCTTTAAGTGGTCCTACTATGACTTGTTAATAGTAGATAAAAATAGAACCCTAAATTAATAGATTAGATATTAGAAAGTAAAACGATAATCAATTAGAAGTTACTTACATAAGTAACTAATACTTTTTGGAAGCCCATGAACACATATTAATATTTACAATAACTAAAATATTTATAAATTCTAAATAATTTTATGTCTATATATATTAAATGGTAAACTGAAATTTATGTAAATAATCCTAAAAATGAGAATTCAGATTTGCGTTGGTATTTTGATTATGGTTATATTAACTTTGACAAACATAAAACATAAAATTTAATATTAAAAACATTTTTAATAATGATAATATATAATATATCTACCTTGTTAAATTATATAGTGTTATGTTAATTTAAAATATTTTAATTATTTGATCAAAAGTTAATTTGACTTTATTTTTAATATCTATTTAAAATTTAAAATAAACAGTTTAATTTTTTGTGATTGTATTTTAGAAATCATATTATATAAGTAAAATGTAATTTATATATTAAGAAATCACATTATAAAATATATATTTTCATCTAAGAAAATATAGATATAAATAAATATTTTATTACTTCAAAAGTATATTTTATGTTATTTAAAATAGTCTTAAATGGAATATTTCTAGTTTGTGAAATTTCCTTTTTTTAATGAAATCATATTATATAAACATATATTTTCGTTTTTAATATTTTAAAAAACAATTATAAATGTTTCTTTTTATTATATATGTTATTTGAAAAATTTTAAAAGGAAACTAAATAAAAATTTCAATAATAGTATTTAAATGTAATTTTTTAATTCATTAAGGGTATCAGCGTAATCAACCATCGTGAGAGTTAACGTGAGCGCGACACATAGAAAACTGACTTCTCAAATAATATTATAGATATTATTAAACTAGTTTAATTATATTTTAGTTAAAACTTAACTGACGAAATCCAATATACTTATCGAAGATAGCAACCATCCTTTTTAAGTATCTCGGTTTCCCTCTCTCTCAAATTAGATATGATAAAAATTGTAAATATTTATAGTATACCTTTTTATCAACTATTTATAGTATACCAATGTCAAATGTTTATTAGTTGGTGTCCCTATATTTACCAAAAGTTACTGAAAACCAGGTCAATGCATTCTGTATACGACTTACTAGGTGATTTTTCCGTGCTCATGCACGGATACAAATATTTATAAATTAAATATGTTACAATAGTTGATTGTTATTTAATTTTAATTTTGAATTAATTTATAATTTGTATGCATAATTTATACTAATAATATTATATTATTTTAATCAGACATATGATTTTAAATTGGGCAATTGTCCAAAATAGCACCTTTAAAGTTTTTATCACAAAAATGACACCAATGAGAAAAAGTCACAAAATAGCATTCATTAAAGGGTAAAATGTCTCTAATACCCTTATTTTAGAATTAATTAAACAAAGAGAAAAAATAAAAAAAAAAGATACGCCTCTCTCTCTCACGTGAAGCGACGGTGGCGACAGCTCTCCGATTTCGATCGCCATCAGCTTCAATCTCGTCGAATCTACCGCCTCGAACATCAGGTATCAACTTCCGAACATCACTCTCTATTTGAAATCCGTATGGATTGGGATTACTGAAAAGGCAAAATTGAGTTGCAGGAGGTGAATGGCTCTGCTGCGAAAGATGGTAGAGCTCTGCCACAAGGGGGATTCACTTGTTGTTTAGCCATGGATGGTCTTAAGGTTCTTGCTTCTGGGTTTCAGATCGATGAAAAGGTACTTCACTTCGTCTTCTCTTTGTTAGTATAATAGATATCGTTTGTAGTTTATTAGGATCCGTTATTCCCCTTTTGTATAGTGTCCATGGGAATGGTTGTGAGTTTTGACTCTATGTTGCCTCAGCGATCTTAGGTAACCTTTTGTTCTGTCTATGGAACTATCTTTTCACACTTTGAATGGCAACTAAGAAGCATGGATATTATTACTAAAGTTCATATCTTTTTAGAGAAATATTTTCTAGTTACTGGGAAGGACTCATCCCCCTTCTAACTGGTTGATTGCAATTATATTTTCAAGGTCAAGATAGAGAAGCTAGTTCCTTCCATGGAGGGAGTTTTGGTTTCCAGAACTTCTTCAGATGTCAACTTCGTCATTGTCAAGAACGTCCTGGCTGCTAAGTACAAGGTCTGTTGCTCAAAGATTGCCAATCAATATTCTTTTTAGCTTCTAAATGTTCACTTCACACATCTGTAGATTATCATCGTTGGCTACCGGTTTATTTTTTATTTTTGCTTAATGAACATTCCAACACTGCTGTTTTTCTTCATGCATCTCAAAAGATTAATCAGTTATGTTAGGTAAACTATAAGTATTTCTCTGTTCAATTATATCCGCTCCAATAAACACTAGGATGTATATTAAATTTTCTGGCAGTACATAGGTGATTTCCTTAGAACGGAGGCTTTCGAGCGGGAGGAAAGATTTACTATGCAGTATGCAGCTCTAGTGAAACATCTCTCCTTTTCCCAGAAATTGTTTTGGATCAGTCTTTTGCCTCTGATGACTAATGGTATCTACTATATCCTGAAGGAAGTTGTTCAAAACCAGCTATTCTTGTTTCATCATGACAGCTAAAGATACCTTATTCTTTTTTTTAACTTGCAGTGGGCCCTGTATGTTCGGAAGAAGCCAGTTGTTGCACTGAGTTGGTTACATCAGTGTTGGAATGAGCATCGTGTGATGACAGCTTTTAAGAATTCCACAAATTCACCGAGTCAGTGATGACAGCTTTTAAGAACTGAAGTGAAAAACACCTGGGGGAGGGGGACGAGGATAAGCAAGAATAGTGATCAGTGAAAGAGGTTTCTGTGGGGTGGGGGAGTTCGTTCAAACAAAGCTCACAAGTTGTAGAATGTTGTTTCTAATTTGAGGATCATGCAGGTTTTTTTTTGTTTTTTACTTTCCGGGAAGAACAATAAGTTATATTTCCGATTTTACTCTTATGTTAAGTTGGTACTCATGAAATCTGGAGAACATAGTTGCTACCAAGCATACCAAAGATCAATTTAAGATTTTTAGGAAAGGCTTCCGGAATATTTAATATTTAATCAAAAAATAAAATGTTAGGAAATGATATCAAAGACATTTAATCAAACCATATTCAATTACAAGAAGAAGAAACAAAATCAAGAAATTAGTCACTTGATCTTAGTATCAAAAAGCAAAACAAAACAAATCATGCATTAAGAGTTATACTCACTATATTTCTTGTTAACATCAAGTCTCCGGTTATCAATCTCTTCAAAATAGTCTTCTGGGCTTCCTGAAACAATAATATTTAATTAAAAATAAAATTTTAGGATAGCAAGTTACATATTTTGGAAGGGTTTCCTAAAAAATTAATGTTTAATTAAAAATTAAATTATAGGATAGCAAATAAAATATTTAGGAAAAACTTCCTAAAAAATATTTAACTAAAAAGAATGTTAAGATAGCAAGTAGAAGTAGTCACCACACACTTATCTTTTTTGTTAGAGATTCAAAAACAACAAAAAAAAGAAAAATGTTATGATAGCAAGCAAAATATTTAGAATAGCAAATTAAAATGTATATATTAACAAAACTTGCATATATATCATATTTAGGATATCAAGTAATATATCCAGGAAGAGCTTCCTGAAAATTTAATATTTAATTAGAAAGGTAAAATGTTAGAATAGCAAGTTAAAATGTATATATTAACAAAACTTGCATATATATCATATTTAGGATATCAAGTAATTTATTCAGGAAGGACTTCCTGAATATTTAATATTTAATTTAAAAAAATGTTAGGATAGTAAATAACATATTTATAAAGACTTGCCTGAATAATTAATATTTAATTAAAAGATAATATATTAGAATAGCAAGTTAAAATGTATATATTAGCAAAACTTGCATATATATCATATTTAGGATATCAAGTAATATATTCAGGAAGAGCTTCCTGAAAATTTAATATTTAATTAAAAAGGAAAAATGTTAAGATATAAAAAAAAATATTTAAGAATGGTTTCTTAAAAATAAAAAATTTAATTAAAATGAAAAATGTTAGAAGAGCAAGTTAAAATGTATATATTAACAAAACTTGCATATATATCATATTTAGGATATCAAGTAATATATTCAGGAAAGGCTTCCTGGAAATTTTAATATTTAATTAAAAAGGAAAATTGCTAGGATAACAAGTTGAAATATTTAGGAATGGCTTCTTGAAATTTTAATATTTAATTATAAAGGTAAAATGTTAGAATAGCAAGTTAAAATGTATTATTAACAAAACTTACATATATATCATATTTAGGATATCAAGTAATATATTCAGTAAGGGCTTCCTGAAAATTTTAATATTTAATTAAAAATGAAAAATGCTAGGATACAAGTTGAAATATTTAGGAATGGCTTCTTGAAATTTTAATATTTAATTATAAAGGTAAAATGTTAGAATAGCAAGTTAAAATGTATATATTAACAAAACTTGCATATATATCATATTTAGGATATCAAGTAATATATTCAGGAAAGGTTTCCTGGAAATTTAATATTTCATTTAAAAAGGAAAAGTGTTTCATTTAAAAAGGAAAAGTGTTAGGATAACAAGTTGAAATATTTAGGAATGGCTTCTTTGAAATTTAATATTTAATTAGAAAGGTAAAATGTTAGAATAGCAAGTTAAAATGTACATATTAACAAAACTTGCATATATATCATATTTAGGATATCAAGTAATATATTCAGGAAGGGCTTCCTGAAATTTTTTAATATTTAATTTAAAAATGTTAGGATAGTAAATAACATATTTATAAAGACATGCCTGAATAATTAATATTTAATTAAAAGGTAATATGTTAAAATAGCAAATTAAAATGTATATATTAGCAAAACTTGCGTATATATCATATTTATGATAAAAAGTAAAATGTTTAGGAAGGGCTTCCTGAAAATTTAATATTTAAAAATGAATAAAATAGTATATCAAGTAAAATGTTTAGGAAGGGCTTCCTGAATCTTTTATATCTAATTAAAAAGAAAAATCATCGCATACCAAGTAAAATATTTTGGAAGACTTCTTGAAAATTTAATATTTAAAAAGGTAAAAAAATTAGGATATCTAGTAAAATGTTTAGGAAGAGCTTCGTGAAAATTTATATTTAATTAAAAAGAAAAAAAATGTTAGAATAGCAAGTAAAATATTTAGAAAGGACTTCCTGAAAATTTAATATTTGAAAAGAAACAATGTTAGGATAGCAAGTGAAAATGTATATATTAACAAACTTACGTATATATCATATTTATGATAACCAGTGAAATGTTTAGGAAAGCTATCTGAAAATTTAGTATTTAATTAAAAAGAAAAAAAATAGGATATCAAGTAAAATGTTTAGGAAGGGCTTCCTGAAAATTTTATACTTGATTAAAAAGAAAAATGTTAGCATAGTAAGTAAAATGTTTAGGAAGGGCTTCCTGAAAATTTTATATTTAATTTAAAAGAAAAATGTTAGCATAGCAAACAAAATATTTAGGAAGGGTTTCCTGAAAATTTAATATTTATTTAAAAAGAAAAATGTTAGGATAACAAGTAAAATATTTAAGAAAAGACTCCTGAAAATTTAATGTTTAAATAAAATGAGTGTGCATTCTTGCATAAGTCTGTTTTCGAAGACAATCAAAAGCGTGTAAGGAATATTAGACAATCCTTGTTCAGGATGGCTATCCTAATTTGAAATTTAATTTTCCAAAAAAGAAAAAAAAACATAATCAAAATCTATAAGAAAATTCATTGGCTATAGAAATCACCAAATAGATTTCATTGTCTACAAAATAAAGAGCACATATCAAACAGAGAACATTAAAAATAGGATAGCTTGAAGCATTTTCAATAATTCTATCAAGAAAATGTTAAATGTGGTATCATTATAAAAACACATATGTTATATACTAATAGTTTTTGGCACTATAAAAACACATATGTTATATACTAATAGAGAACATTAAAAATAGGATAGCTTGAAACATTTTCAATAATTCTATCAAGAAAATGTTAAATGTGGTATCATTATAAAAACACATATGTTATATACTAATAGTTTTTGGCACTTTCAGGACGGGTTTCCATATCAAAGAGAATCAAAAGCGTGTAAAGAATATTAGACAATCATTGTTCAGGATGACTATCATAATTTTGTATTTAATCTTTCAAAACAAAACAAAATCTATATGGGAAAAATTTATTTCCGACAACAACCACTGAATGTTCTGTCAAGCTAAAAGCACCAGTAAAAAACAATCAATATTTTAAGCCCAAAACTATGGAGAAGAACGGTTAATCATTTACACAAGTAAACGAAGCGGTGAAAGTTTAATAAAAGCCACGAAAACAAAATTTGATAAAAAGATGCTATATAAAGAAAGCATAATGGTTCAGAATTATTTCTTTGTAGCAGCGGGTAGCAGCGGGTCTCAGGCTCTGAATTGCGCTTCTCATCTCCTTAGTTCGCTCTTGAAATATCAGATCATTGTTACTCAGCAGTAACCACGCAAGTCGCTTCAAGAACACATAATAAATTTGTCTCCCATGTTTGAATAAGCTAATGACTGTCTTCTTTCTTGTCTTTCTGTTCCATAAGACAGAAATCCAGAAGTTTATACCCCACAGACCAGGCACACAAACAACATACCATCTCATAAAGCTCTTGCCTGCATGAATACGATAAACTTGCTGCCCCGACCTGTCAAAAATCAAATATTCTACTTCGATATCCTTTGTGTCACCATCTTCTATTGTCACATTATACCAAAGATTTGCATGTAAATACACTCTTGTGGCTCTGCTTTTAAACTTGAAGTGCCATGATTTGGAGATTTTGAATTGTTGATTATTATACTGCTCCCTTCTGTTTCTGGGAATCATTTTATCGAACAACTGATAGGCAAGATGCCTCACGTTGACAGCTGTTGGGTTTTGAGTTAATTGAACTCTTTCAAACAAGTCAGCAATGCCAAAACTATCTTTACCACGCTCATCTAATAACTCGTGAAGCTGAAAGCTTGGTTCCCAGTTAGAAACTTGTACCTGTTTCTGAAAGCTTTCATCACTAACAGTTTCCTGATCCAACACTCCGGCGGATCTGGAACAACGACAGGTCCTGAAACCTGCATCGCAAAAACTTGTATACATTACCAGTCTCATCAGGAACAAAATGTCAAACCACTGAGCATTATCAGATCAGATCAGAAATTGGCATACGAGTTACTGAGACAATCTAACCAAAAATGATATCAGATCATGATCGTACCTTGCGAGCGTAACCATACTCGCTCTCCTTAAGGTCATGAACTTCCCTGTAAACCGGTGGAATTTTCGCAGCAAATACGATCGAGCAGGAAAACAAAATTCACCTCCTGAAAAACGCCGAGATCCAATCAAATACAGTCAATCAGAAACGGTCAAAACCTCTAAGCGAGAGATAGGAGATCAAGGAAGAAGAAGATAACATTTCCGATTCAAAACCAGAGAGAGATAGAGAGAGAGAAAGATCGCCGATGGCCAAGCTGAAAGATAACGACGATGACATAGCTGAAGGAGATCGTCGATGGCTGGCGGAGCTGACGACGGACGACGACGATGAAGATGAGACGACGACAGCGATGGAGATGAGACGACGACAAAGATTTCAAATCGCGAGTCTCAATTTTTTTTTAATTTAATCAATCAAAAAGATTTAAATGAAAGGGCATAAAGGTAAATGACACACTTAATGAAACCTGTTTTTGTGATTTTTGATCCTGAGTGCTCTTTTGGAGATAAAAACTTGGATTAGTGCTATTTGGGTCATTTTCTCTTTTAAATAAGTTATCATTTGGGTATATTGGATTGCATCAATCAATTTCTCTAATTCAACTAATACTTTTTATTTTAAATATATGAAAATTATGATTATTTGCTTTTACTTTGGTTGTTATCTTAGATATGTAAATATATTTGAGGAAGATTATGTATAATTTAAGATATATTGTGCTTAGAATGAAGTAAAAATAAACTAAATATTTGGATCCAAATTACAAAAATTAAATTATATGTCGATTTTTAAAATAAAATATTAAAAGTAAAACGATAATCAATTAGAAGTTACTTACATAAGTAACTAATACTTTTTGGAAGCCCATGAACACATATCAATATTTACAATTACTAAAATATTTATAAATTCTAAATAATTTTATGTCTTATATATATTAAATGGTAAACTGAAATTTATGTAAATAATCCTAAAAATGAGAATTCAGATTTGCGTTGGTATTTTGATTATGGTTATATTAACTTTGACAAACATAAAACATAAAATTTAATATTAAAAACATTTTTAATAATGATAATATATAATATATCTACCTTGTTAAATTATAATGTGTTATGTTAATTTAAAATATTTTAATTATTTGATCAAAAGTTAATTTGACTTTATTTTTAATATCTATTTAAAATAAACAGTTTAATTTTTTGTGATTGTATTTTAGAAATCATATTATATAAGTAAAATGTAATTTATATATTAAGAAATCACATTATAAAATATATATTTTCATCTAAGAAAGTATAGATATAAATAAATATTTTATTACTTCAAAAGTATATTTTATGTTATTTAAAATAGTCTTAAATGGAATATTTCTATTTTGTGAAATTTATTTTTTAATGAAATCATATTATATAAACATATATTTTCGTTTTTAATATTTTAAAAAAACTTTATAAATGTTTCTTTTTATTATATATGTTATTTGGAAAATTTTAAAAGGAAACTAAATAAAAATTTCAATAATAGTATTTAAATGTAAATTTTTTAATTCATTAAGGTATCAGCGTAATCAACCATCGTGAGAGTTAACGTGAGCGCGACACATAGGAAACTGACTTCTCAAATAATATTATAGAGATACCCAAATGATATACTCTTTTTATTGGTCTTCTTTTAGATATACTGATATAGTCTATTTATGCAACCCAAACAAAAAAAAATCATCAGTTTTTTGTTAAAGGTTTACAAAAATTATCAGTGTTATAAAACAAAAACTATATTTATTAACACGTTATTTTAAAACAAATAAGATTTTATAAAATCAATTGAAAACTACACAAATTTTTATTCAATTGTTTTTAGAAGCTATACAAATTTATATAGATTGATCACATAAAATTTTGTGGTTCCATATAGTTATTTATAAGAGCACTTCCAATGGAGGTTGCTTAGCCAAAATATGTTCACAAAATAGTAATTGAAAAATCAAAAAGTAGGAAAGAGGAACAAACATTTTAGAACTTGTATCTTAAATAACATGTTCTCAGAACTTCTTTAAATCTGTATAAGACATATGCTTTTAGTGATTAATTTGGTTGTAAAAATTAAAATTTAAATATAGTAATAGCAAATGTCTAAGATAATACTAATATTTTTGTTGTTAAGATACTCAAATGACCATCCCCGCCATTAAAGTTGCACTAAAATTTTATCAACGGATCTATATAGCCTTTACTTATAACCGATATTATCCCCACCATTAAAGTTGCTCTAACATTTTAACAACGGATCTATATAGCCTTTATTTATAACCGATATTAATAATTTAAATAGATTAGACATCTGATTTGGGAGTATCTTAATAATATATAGCGTGCACAGGCTATTTGGAAACATTACTACTTATCAGGGACATATAGCTTTCTGTGATGTTATCTGAAGATATTTTTGGTCTCACAAACACAAAGACACGACGTGTACCCATTATCATTGATCAGTTGCTGGGAGTTAGTGGGTTCGATGTGCTTCCATCTTGGTTTAGTATGACAATTTTGGTTCTTTGTTTGATATTTAATTTAATTTGTTAGTAATATGGTTTCAAATTTTAGTTACATTATGATAAGTAAAATCGTTATAGTTTTTGTTCTAAATGATATTTTACTATCATGTACCAGTTATACAAATATGAACACTGGTGAGACTGTTCAATACAATTCGCCCTATAAACATCTATCAAATGACCAATCATGTGTTTTCCCTACCGCAAGCGTCCAGTTCAGCTGTACACATGTTCCATGATCGATTGATCGATCGGCTCCAATAAGATATTTAGTTAATAGTTTTTCTTATTCAGTTAATAGTTTTGTTTCGAAAATTATAGAAAAACGAACATACGCACGAATGGAATTAGTTTTAACCCGTCCCGTACGACTTATAGTCACATGTTAGACGATATCATGATTTGGTCTAATCAGCAAAATTACTCATTTGATAATTTTTTCGTTTTCATTTATCATAATATCACAATCTTCAAAAGAAAAAAAAAATCGCAATCTTCAACTTAACAAAGTAATAAATGTAATAAATTTACATTAGGTCGAACAAATATCATAATTATTTTAAGGATTATAGTCTTTGAGTTCTATCCACAATCAAAATTTTCAATTTTTAATATCAGTCACACCATAGAAACCTATGATAACTAATTACAGGCCTAAAAATTTTTTCTTAACAATTATGTGTTGATTCTGGTTCAACGAGATGATTGTATCTCAGCTGATTATATGATGAGTAGGTTCACTAATGATCTAATCAGGGTTAGAAGTTTGTTGTCAATGGATGCGATTATGTTTGTTATAAGGAAAAACACCTCACGAGTGATTTTCTTCATCAACCACCAACTTTTCTTGTTGTCGATGTAAGCTCAAGAAATTGGTGTCCGATAGGTTGCTTCAGTAGCGAAGCTCGTTGTATACATGTGCTACAAATAGAAGATGATACGTAACACACACTTTAGAATAATAAAAAGATGTCACAACGTGCTGATATGAAATATTTCCACGTGATAACTATTGAGGAATATTATTAAATCGCGAATTGAAAGATTTGATGAAACTAAATCTAAGAAATAATATATTAGATAATTTGATAAATATATATATACATACATATATATATATATCTTGAGTCTTACATAGGTCTGAAATAAGATCAGAGTTTTTGATATTGTAATTATTAAAAAAAAACACAAAACATTTTTGAGATTTCATAATTGATCGAATTGGTAGACTTGATCAACATAAGCAAACAACGTGGATATATTATAAATTGATTCTTGTCGAATGTGTGAGACATCATCGTATAATTAAGATTAACAAAACAGTATAAAAGATTTTTAACAAGAAGAGATGCATATTTTAGAAATTATTTTGTTCTTTTGTTTTCGCTGAATTTTGATTCTATAGTTGAATTTTGTGATCTTTTTTGGCTTTGAGAGAAAGAGTTAACTAAGCATAATTTAGAGGAAATGAATATTGAAACTATTAATCACTGTCTTGTCATTTTTTTTCTTTGTAATTATTTTATCCTCAAAGTTAAAATATTTTTTAACAACTTTTTTTGAAACACCAACGTCAAAAAACTTTATCATCATAATCTTCTTACCCAAAATTCATTTTTATTTTTATCAAGAAAATACCTATATATCTTTGTGAAAAAAGTAATATGATCTTCAAATATATATATATAGTTTTAATACAGAATAACCAGATAAAAATTAAAGAATATGGAGGACAATAATTGGTGTTATCAAGGTATAGTCATTATCATGGAACATTTTGAATCTTTTAATCAAATGTTGTTTATCTAAGCTTTATGGTTATGCACTCAAGCATAACGTTTATCTTGTATGATGATTTCAAGCACTGAATGACAAGTAATATTGATATTTATCCGATAGATGATAGGGAGAAAGAAAGAGACTTCTAAGAAATTAAGAGAAATAGTACTAATATTTTTTAACCAGTACTACTATCTACATTGATTTTAATAATGTGTTATGCATGGTCGTGGTTAAGTTAATCAGGTTAATTTAAAAAGAACTTATTGCGGTGTCTACAACGCCGTACCTGAAATATTAGGGACCATAAACATTTTAGTAAAATTTTGTAAAAAAATACTTTTGTAAATTTGAAAGTCTTTTTGTGTAAATATTTTAATTTTGTTTAGAGATTATAGTCCAATATTTCACTTGCTCAGGATTATCCATAGATGTCTGATAAATACAGGTATAAACGAGTGATAACATCTTCAATTCCACTCAGAAACTCACTTCAAATTCTATTTTATATTAAAATCATCTTCATTAACACTCTAAAATCTATTTCAAAATTGAGTAATAGACATGATTACTTTAAATATGGAATAAACCAATTCAATACTCTAAAATTGAGTTGAAGTTTTTTATTTATGAAATATTCCTTTACATTTAAATATTTTCATTTTTAATAAAATATTATTAAATAAGTATATTAATATAATTTTACTATATCTATTATAAAATTTACTGTTAATATTTTTAATTATATAAATAGCTATCTAATGAACTATTTTACGCAAAAAAATATAATATAAAACATAAAAGATCTGTATTAAATAGTTATAGTAATTCTAATGAATAATTTAAGTTGATGCATATAAACGAAATGTGATATTACTAATTTTAAAATAAATATAAAACATAATATATGCTGGGGAATTTTTAAAAATATCATTTTGACGGTACCATTATTCATTTTTACCACCACTAAAAACGTATTTTCAAAAATACCTTATTTATATACTCTATACCCTAAATTCAATACCTTAAACCCTAAAGCCTCAACTATAAACCCTAAATCCTCAACTCTGAACCCTAAACTATATATCCTAAACTCTAAAACATCAAATCTAAACTCTAAATCCTAAACCTTCAAATCTTAACTATTTATTAAAAATGATGATAAAAGTGGTTAATGTAAACATGAAAAGTAGTATTATAAAAATGATATTTTCGGCAATTTTCTATATATTAGAAATATTCTATTTTGAAGTAAAAATGAAATAATACATTAGAGCAAAATTCAACTTTATTTTGGAGTCACTTTATTTTATAATAGAAAATGGAGTAATATATTGGAGATGCTCCGAGTAAAACAAGAAGGCGTGGAGAGTAGACCCGAGTTTACGTCTAACTATATTTTCTTTGAACAATTAATTACATTCACATCCTAAAGGAATTTATAGTTCTTTTTCTCACAAAGATCACGTACTATCTTTGCTTCTTTACAGAGATACTAGGTAACTGCCCGCGCTACGCAGCGGGATTTTATTTTACTTTTTAATCAAATAATTTAATTTTGTTAATTTAGTTAATTTACTTTATACTGTGAAACTGTAACATAATATTTCAAATTATAGCTAACTCTAATATAAATATTTTACAAAATATCTGTATGCTTTTGAATATATAATATCTTATCTATTTGGTTATTATTGGATGTATTGGATAACATGTACTTTTCTAATTCAATAGTAATATTTTTGTTCTACATTTTACAGTTTTGATTTATTTTTCATTTCATTTAATTCATTCTTGTCTTAGATTTGTATATATATATATTTAATTAAGATATCTATAATTGAATCAATGTTGTTTTGAGAATCAAATAGTAAAAATTAACTATTAATTGATTCAAAGTTACATCAATGAAAATAGCAACAATAATCTTTTCAAACATCATGCATATATATAAATAATACAAAATCAAGCTTAATTGAATTTTTTTGGTAATAAATGTATATTATTATTGAGAATTTTGTATTGATTTATCTATGTACGGACATTTTATAATTTATATGTATAAAATAAGAAAATATTACTATAAATTATAATATATTAGTTTTTGCTAAATTTTGATTTTAGATTTAAATAAAATTGGATTGGTCTAATTACTTATTTTGTGGATATATTGTGTTACATATATTTCTTCAGAGTAAAGTACAACTATTTTTAATCGAATTCAACAAAATGAACTAATTGTATTCATTGTATTAGTCTGGATATTCATCTTAGAATGTGTAAGTACACTTTTGATTTTGAAAAAGAAATGGTTATATGTTAATTTGCAACTAAAACCAGAAAAAAATAAAGTGATGATCAGTAAAAAGTAGTATAAGAACATAACTGATAAATTTTAAAAGAGATTTATTTTACTTTAATGCCAAGTTTATTTTCGTAAACTCTTTTATGAAATCACATTATATATAAAAATATTTTCGTTTCAAATTTTATGATGTATATTGTTATAGAAATTATATCAAAAATAGAAAAAAAGAAACTTAAGTTAAACTAAAAAGAATAATATTGATTATTTATTAAATATCTTATTTCTGTTATTTAAATTATTTTTCTAATAACTATAAAAATAGATTGATTTAAAATAAAATGCCTATTACTTTAAAAATATATTATTTGTTCAAGATTATCTTCTTTTAATGGAAGATTATTTCTTTACTTTGAAACAAAAGATTATTTTGTAAACTTTACTTTTAATGAATCATATTATATTAATATATATTTTTCGTTTTAAGATATTTTAAATTCTCTTTATTATATAAAGAAAAGGAAACAACAATAAAAAGGAAAACATAAATATTTTTAATAAGGTAATTAGACATATTTGATTCATTTAGGATATCATTGTAATCAACCATCGTGAGAACTAATGTGAGTGCGACACATAGGAAACTGACTTCTCAAATAATATTATAGAGATATGAAATATGCGTCATACAATTTAAATGTATTTTAGTTTTAATTTTATTAAATAATATGAAACCTTTAAAAAAACAAAAATATACCCCTTATCAATATAAAGAAGTAATAAAATTTATTATTAGCATTATATATAAAAATTATTATTTTAATATGACTCTATATTTACATAGAGTTTTCTAACAATTATTATCTTAATAGTTTATTGATATATGTCATATTTTAACAAAACCAATTAAGAATCGATAAATTTATTAATATGTATTTATTAATTAATCAGATATTAGTTTATAGAATTTTTCCTGTATATGCTTTATTGTATTTGCTTCTAAATTGTTTTCTTAAAAAAAAAAATTTTCATTTAAATTGTTAAACCTTCAAAATAAAAGAATATCACTGACTTTTGTGTATGTTTGTTTCTTCCAAGTTATGCAACATGAATATGTAACTTTAATTCATAAAATCCTCCATGTCTTTTACTTGAACATGTTTTAGGATGAACTTAAACTAAATCATTCCAAACGATATACTTATGCTGTTTCTTTCTCCAAGTTTTTTTTTAAGTTTTTATTGTTTGAATACCGAATTAGATCCCGACAATTAAATTGCTCTATTTAAAAAAAAACTAAAATTCCTCTACTTTATCCGATTATGATGAGTCTTTCATGGCCTATGCAAATTTTCTAAAGTGTTACTTCTTATAACCTTTTAAAACTTATTTGTTCTACATTTGTGTCCTCTCATATTGTCTTTTTCTTTGTAATTTTAATGGTTGAGAGATTCTGTGAATATGCAACACACAAATAAATGTTAGAAAGGGTGAATATTTAAACCCGAAATAGGATTTAACATTTGTAGTCTGTGAAGTACTTTATTAACCATGATGCTTCCTTTCACTTCCTTTCCCCCAAACACATATCTTCGCAAATCTATACACCTCCACTATCTTCGTCTATTTCTAATTAGCTAAATAATTGTTGGACTTTATAATACTACATGCTATTGGCTCAACAAACCAATAAACGATGGTAAAATCTTAATAAGAACAAAACATTCATTTATCAAGTATATGTGCCTTTCTACTAACTTTATTTTTCTATCAATATCAACTCTCTAGAAAGAGACTAAATAAAGAACTTGTGTTATCTACATGCTCTATCGCCACTTAATACATATTGGTGTTATATATATATATATATATTTTTTTTTTTCCATGTTTTTGTTATACAAGATCTACTTCACGGAGATTTTAACCAACTAATCACTCATAATAAAAGAATCTAGTATCAGAAATTTCTACACTTCACATAACTCGTGCCGTTTCTCACAGTCGCTACAGCTTCTTTCACACT
The DNA here is from genome assembly GCF_000801105.2 of Raphanus sativus. NCBI lineage: Eukaryota > Viridiplantae > Streptophyta > Magnoliopsida > Brassicales > Brassicaceae > Raphanus > Raphanus sativus. The sequence continues at coordinate 11,686,697 of NC_079518.1, forward strand.
GGTGCCAACAAATTCTGACTGGATGAGAAACTGAAAACGATTTTTGCCCGCTTTCAAATCTATCTTGAAGCATCACCATAGAGGGAAAGAAGATACGAAACCAGAGCAGATAACTTCTTTCTAAGACTATCCATGAAAGTGCTGTAACATAACAAAAGAAAAAAACAAATGCCGGTAATCCTTCGTACCATTTTACACGATAATGTACCCATTTTAAGAGATCAGCGCAACTCCAACATCTTCACCCTTAAACCTTCATACCATTTTACACAATGATCCACTACATGATATCACTTAACAATAAAAAATCATGTGCTTTCAAGTTTCTGACAAGAGCGTATCTATCATTATCACTTTCTTCTTCCCTTATCGTTTGGAGGAGAGACCAAAATACAATCCATATCACAATTCAACTCTTTACTCCATTAGATCTCCGTTCATGGTGAGAAAGGCGGATGTATCCATCTCCCAATTCGACTATAGGTACAAGTCGATCTGCTTTGACAGAAAAACCCCAGCGGTTTGAGAGAGCCGGTCTAGATTGAGGGAGACCATACAGCAAAACGCCAACATAAAAGGCCCTAAACAAACCCCATCCGAACTTGCACGCAACGTTCACCGTACGTTTGGTATCTTTAAACCCACTCAGCTTAAGAGTTCGAAATAAAATTTCACTAAAGACGGAAACTTGCGTCAGTAAGAATCGTCTGGCGAGCTTGAACGTGGTGAAGGGATCGAAAGGAGGAGACTTTACGAGGCTGGTCATCAAATTGATTTGAAAGCCGATTGCTTTGAGCAGTGGACCAAGGAGAGACGGAGACCCATCTGTTCGATTACATTCTTGGAGCTTTTTCTTCGGTGGTGGAGATACTACTGCATCGCTCACGGTGGATTCTTCGGTTTCATGAACCGGGTCAACCCGGAACCGACCCGAATCGGTTGAATCTGTGTCCGTAATCACAACCAAGTCGGTCTCTTTCTATATTGAATCAATCGCGTCGCTTATGAGCTCAAAGATAAGAGGAGGAGGAGGAAGAAGAGGTGTCCGTTTCTACATCTAAGGAAATGAAATTGTGGCGAGGTGGAAGAAGAAGAAGAAGAAGAAGAAGAAGAAGAAGAAGAAGAAGAAGAAGGTATCGGTGACAATAAGCATGATACTTGACAAAAGGCATGACCGAACCCAACAACATTTCTTTATTTGTTTTTGTTATGGCGTGAGGAGGAGACTTTGCAGCAATGAAGACTGATCTGTTGCAGTAGCTGTGAAACATAGAGAGAGAGAAGAAACTCATTTGATTTTACTTTTTCTTTCGTAAACCTCGGAAAAGTCGAAGACCGTAATGAATGAAGAAGAAGAGTTGAACACAGTGGCAATGACATGGACAAACTAAATGTTATAACTGGTTTTCAATGTTTTTTTCAGTTAATGACATGTCCATTTCTCAACACTCTAAAAGTCTGATGTGTCAACAACTTGAGAGAACCTAGCCTTATTATTGTGGGGATTTATGCTGCGGTTGGCCCTCTCTTTGGCTTGCCAAGCTTTTGACTGAGAAAATTAGATTCTCTTTCTATGTCTATCTTTCGATTGTGAATATCTGATTTTTGGATTACTATTAACCGGTTCATGTGGTTGTAATGGGTGGTGACTTTGTTGTAAATAATCTGGATTATGGGTTTTCCTGTTAATCATAAATACATCTCTGAGGAAAAAAAGAAGATCATGTACTCATAATTCAGTATTGTTCTGAAGCACAATTCTTAATTTGAAAAGTTTAAAATACACTTCTTAATTCAAATATGTCAGCAAGGTAAGTTCTCTCAGAATATACAAGACATGATACATATCTACAATTATGGAAAATCAACAAATTTCACTTAATTTTTGTTACTAAAGTTCAATTATTTTTATAATAAAATAAATAATTTTTAAACATAACTTGTTTAATTTTTGTTATATATATTATTATTATTTTTATTGCATCATTTTTTAAAAAAGCTTTAAATTGATGCAATTGTAACGGAAAATAATAAAATTGATAATAGTATTATACACAAAACGAATGTATAAAAACAAAAGCCATAAATTATATGGATAAGTATTTTGTTTTAGTATTGTTGTTGTCTTACAAATAAATTTGAATCTACATATGTAATACGTTTAAGAGAAAAGGTTAAATTGTAAAGTTTTTATGTACGGTTGTGTAAGATAACAATTATAGTGAAAATATTGATCCTGGTATAATTACGGACGTGCACAAGCCCGATATTTGATCTCTAGGTATATTTGATAATGTACTTGTCTCATACAAATATTAAAAAATTAGACTTATACTTGATTTGTTAAAATCACGTACATGATATTACAATTGCTTATTCAAAAATAGAATACTTTTTTTGCTAAAATTTGATGCATCAAAAATAGAATACTTACATATTATTTGTTCCGTTTTATTATTTGTTATTTTCAAGTATTTGTGAATTACTTACAAATACATTCAAGTATTTAATAGTTACTTATTAAATAATATTCTATTAGAAAACACATCAAATTTTATTTCGTTTATTCAAATAAGAAGAAAATACATGTATTATTTAAACGAGATATATGTGTATATTACAAAAGAAGATTGAGAAAAAACATGAATCTTTCCATATTAAAATATTATTTATTTCTCACAATAACAACGTTCATCTCTAAAAAATTAGCGAGTAAACCGAGTAGCTAAAATTTGTTTTATAATTGTTACTTATCTTTTACTTACAAACTAGATTTGAACCCGCACCTCCGTGCGGATATACTTTTATTTTTAAATAACATTTAAAATAAAAATAATTTATAAAGATATATGTTTAATATCAATTTTTATGTATATAATATTATTTTGAAAATTTTATATGTGTTGAAATTTGTTTTTGATGTAATTGTACAAATCATATACTAATGTAGTATTTTTATTTAATTATTTAAAAATACAACATCATATTAATAGTTTAATTTTGAACATTAGGTTTATATGATTTAATACAATTTTTTTTCTAAAAAAAATTTATAAATTTTTACTCTCGAAATGTTTGTAAGTGAGTAAATTAAATTATTTATATTATAAATTTAAAAGTATTATTTTATATAATAACTTATATTTTAGTTTAATGTTTTTTATTTTTACTACAAAAATCAAACATAAAATGTTACAACAACAAAAAAAATATTTATTTTGTTTGATATAAAAACTTAATTTGATAATTTTAAAAAGAGCTGGGCTATACTATTTAATTCCGAAACTAATTACTGAAATATATATTAAATATGATATAACTTATGATCTTGATTAAATATGATAACCAATCAATCGAGAATTGCCTAATGAAAATATATTTGTTCTTGATGACCATAAAATAGGAAATACATTTGTCATTTATTAGGAATTTTATTGTTTAGATGTATATTGTTTTTGTTAGGAAAATATCATATATGAGTAAATTTAGGATGTTTAGTTAAGTTTCTAAGGAATGGTCTAACATAGACTTTTAAATAGTATATAAAAAATAAAACCCTAAATTAATAGATTAGATATCTAAACTCTATTATTCGATACTCGAGATGACAACAACGAGTATCCGAAAAATTAAGGTAGATATAATCTCTATTTTATTCTTCTTCATCATTTTTTTAATGTGCAAGTTGGAATTATTTAATTTTAACATGAGAGATAAATAAGTCAAAAGTCATCATATATTGCATAGGAATTTGGAAAACATAACTATTTTGACACAAAACTAAATTCTAAACGACTTATAAAAGAAAATGGAGGGAGTATAACATTTGCGTCCAGCCCTGGATATATACTATCTAATTGAACGCTTTAATTTTTGGTGATGTCTTCACTTTCAAACAGATTCCTTCAGTCCATTGATAGATGGTCGAGAAGGATCAATCCGAAGGATGTAGGGGCATTATATAGGGAGTATTACAGTGTTAATATATATATATATATATATATATATATTTGGTAGGGTAAATGGTTAATACGTTGATTATGTTTTTCTGTGTGGTTATAGAGTTCAGTTTCTCTAATAAATATAGTATTTACAATTGTATCTAACTTATATTAGCTGCCAAAAGAACGAGCAAATAAAAAAGAAAGCGAGAAAGTAAAATTGAACTCCGACGCGTGTGAGACAGTGGGACAACAAGCCAGTACGGGTCCTCTACGCCACGCCGGTCCACTCCCTCAAACATCCCACGGTCGATGCTACTTCGTCATAATTGAGAATAATAAACAACTATCCTATAAGCCTACTATATATACATCAACAGCTTTTTTTCTTTAACTGTTAAGATCAACAACACTTTCGTTGATCTCTTGAATCCTATGGATATTCTTTTTTTTTTTGTGAATGATAACAAAAATATTTACATCGACTAAAAATCGTACGTACATTTTTTTTTTGGTAAAAATCGTACGTACATTTTAAACGATAGAGTTTGAAATCTGAAATGATATAAACTTAATAGCAAGGAATACTGTTTTGATGTTTGAAAATGGCATTTTATATTTGCTTTGGAGCCACAGATCAAATCTCATAATCCGGACTAACTGAATTATAATTTCAAACCATTAAATTACATTTTCCCCGTTTTGATAGCCAAACCTTTTAAGATATTAACCAATATAAAAAATCTAACATGTGGTACAAACATAAGTTACAAAAAAAAACATGTGGTACAAACATCTCATATGGATGAAATTGCAAATCCACCAAAATAAACATATTACGATAAAATTTATTTGAAAAAATCAGATCATGCCGGAAAGTATAGTAAAACCCGATAACAAGCATAAAAGATCTCTTACAATTTCATGAACATTACATACAATCGTTTTGGGATAAGTGCATACGAAACCCACCTTAGTAAGATTTCATTTCATCTTAATAAAATTGAGAAGACATACAAAATTAGTCCTCCCCAACATATACAATATATGTTTAGTAAAAAAAACATATACAATATACATTAATAATCTATAATACTACTATTAATTTATTAATGTATTTGTTTTCATCTATCACTATAATAGTGGCATTTATTCAAAAACAAAAGTGGGCTTTTCCTTTATGACGGTTTGTATTTTTTAACCTGGGTAATTTATTTCCCCTCACTGAATACTGATAAGTCATTTTCGTCAAACCAAATACGAGAAAATTAATGATTCTAGTGCTCTCTTTTTTGTTTCCTTGGAAGAACTGTTTCCATTTAACCTATGGACCTACCAATTTCCTTTTAAAGCTTTAAAGAATATCTTATATTACATGCCAATAGATAGTATACAACAAAATATTTAGAGGCCCAATAAAAATATTACACTATATAATAGCGATTGGTGAATATATATATCAATACCATTATTTGGGAATTGATTTTTTGTGCAACGGAACTCTCACGTTAAATGTTAGACTGTTAATATCGTTTATACTTTTAATGAATAAAATTTATAAATTACTTACATAACAAAAAAGAATTTAAATTGTTTTGGTTAGATAAATAATAATAATCAGAATTATCCAAAACCTAAATAATATATTAAAATAAAAAGATAATTCCGATATATACTGTTTTGTTATTTTTAAAATATATTTTTAATAAAAATGGTTAAAAACAAACAAACATATAAGTAAATATTAATCAAGTATTTTTTTTAGTTTTACATAATTCAAAAGAAAATACTGAGCGATTTTTTAGTTTCTAAATATATCGAGTGACTTTTAATATACATACAGAGAAATTTTTAAAAATTTATATATAAGAATTAAAAAAATATATATATATATAATAATTTGTTAGAAAACATAAATAGTTTATCATTATAATAAAAAATACATAACTAAAAATTAATTAAGTATATTTTTAGTTTTATATAATTGAATAGATAATAAGATTTATTATTATTATCTTAACAATATCTTTTTAATAATTTTTTTTAAAAATACATAAGTAAATATTAATTAAATAACAGTTTAATATAATTGAAAAGAGAATATTAAGCGATCTTTTATTCTATAATATATTGAGTGACTTTTAATATATATACAAAGAATTTTTTAAAAAAATACATAAGAATTTTAAATGAAAATATATGTAGTAGTTTGTTAGAAAACATAAATAGTTTATCATTACAATAAAAAATACATCACTAACTATTAATTAAGTAATTTTTTTAGTTTTATATAATTGAATATATAATAATATTTATTTTTAATAATGAATATATATACAAAGAAATTATTTTTAATATTATACGTAATGATGTTTAAATGAAAAATATATAATAGTAGGTTAGAAAACGTAAATAATTTATTATTATTATAATTTCCGGAATGACTATTCGCAACAGAGTTCTCACGTTAAAAGTTAGTCTAATTAATATTATTTATATCCTTAACGAATAAAAGTTATAAATTATTTACATAACAAAAACGAACTTAAATGTTTTGATTAGATAAATAATTAAAATAATAATAATCAAAATTATCCAAAAACTAAAAAAATAAATTAAAATAGAAATATAATTTCGATATATAATGTGTTGTTATCTTAAAAACATCTTCTTAACAAAATGGTTAAAAAAATACATAACTAAATATTAACTAAGTATTTTTTTTAGTTTTAGAAAATTAAAAAGAGAATATTGAGAGATCTTTTAGTTTCCAAATATATTGAGTGTCTTTTAATATATACACTAAGAAATTTTAAAAAATTTGTACATAAGAATTTTAAATGAAAAAATATATGATAACTTGTTAAAAACATAAATAATATATCATTATAATCAAAAAATACATAACTAAATATTAATTAAGTAATTTTTTTAGTTTTATATAATTGAATAGATAATAAGATTTATTTTTTAATAATAAATATATATACAAAGAACTATTTTTAAAATTATATGTAAGAATTTTTAGATGAAAAATATATAATAAGTAGTTTGTTAGAAAACGTAAATAATTTATCACTATAATCCTTACGGCGATTTTTTCGGGTTTTCGTAAAAGAGCTCACACGTTAAAAATTAGACTGATTAATACCGTTTATACTCTTAATGAATAAAATTTATAAATTATTTACATAACAAAAAAGAATTAAAATTATTTTGATTAGATAAATAATTAAAATAATAATAATAATCAGAATTATCCAAAAACTAAAAAATATATTAAAATTAAAAAAGACGATTCTGATATATACTGTATTGTTATCTTAAAAATATATATTTTTAATAAAAATGGTTAAAAACAAAAAAAAACATAACTAATATTAAATAAGTAATTGTTTTAGTTTTATATAATTAAAAAGAGAATATTGGGCCATTCCTTAGCTTCTAAATATATTGAGCGACTTTTAATATTTATAAAAAGAAAATTAAAAATTTATACATAAGAATTTTAAATGAAAATATATGTAATTTGTTAGAAAAGAGAAATAGTTTATCATTATAATAAAAAATACATAACTAAATATTAATTTAGTATTTTTTTTAGTTTTATATAATTGAATAGATAATAATATTTATTTTCAATAATGAATATACATACAAAGAAATTATTTTTAATATTATATGTAAGAATTGTTAAATGAAAATATATATAATAAATAATTTGTTAGAAAACGTAAATAATTTATTATTATAATATTTTAATTATTAATGATTATATTAATAAGTAATTAAATGTTCACTTAATTCTATAAAATACATTAGAAGTTTAGTTCTATTATGCATTACATTTTTATATAGAACTTTAGAAGGATCTTATCATACTTTCTCTTACTAAAAATATACATTTTAAGTTAGCTTAAATCTATATATTTCCAAATCACATAATTTCCTTTTTTACAAAGTTACACGGTATAACATGAAAACGTCACATAACCACTGCATATAACAAATCAGCTTTCTTTTGAAAAAAAACAGTTAAATTGTAACAAAAAATAATCATGTATATTGAATGTCAAATGCATAGAAAAACAAGAAACTACAAAAACCTTCTTTTTTTTTTTTTTTTTTTTTGACAAAGATTTTACTATTAAAATGCAAGAGAAATAAGAGTTATACAGAGTTTTATCTCAGTAGACCAACTGGTCTTACATATCTAGAAAGATACAAACTTGAATCAGATATCTTAGGGATGAGAAGTCTAGTTTGTGAACCATAACTGAAGAAGAGCTGAGGAGAATTTGGGTCTTTCTATCCTGAGGCTGGAGATTCTATTCTTCACAGTGAGCTTGATCTGAGCAATCAGTCCCTGTGAGGAAGTGAACCGGGAGTTATGCAATCGATTGTTTCTTTCAGTCCAGAGCGTGTAAAGAGTTGCTTGCCAGCATAGGAGCAGCAGAGTCTTCTGCACCCTATTTGATGGATGGCCTTTAAGTTGTGCCAGTAGAACAGACCATTGTCTCAATGAAGTGAAGTTACACTTGGTGGCAATTGGCTTCCAGATTTCCCAAGCAAAATTACAGTCGAAAAAACAGTGAGCAATAGATTCGTCAGCGGCATTGCACAGTAAGCATCGAGAATCAGTGAGCAGCCCCCAACTTAATATTCTATCACGAGTAGGACACCTATTTCTGACCATTAACCATACCAAGAACATGTGCTTGGGAATCCCTCCCGAGAACCAGACCTCCTTATGCCAAGCTACAGCAGGAGCAGGTGGACGAAGCAAGTCGTAGAGTGCCCCTGTTTTGTAGCTCATTTGCCTTTGATTTCCCGGCCACCATTCAATCTCATCTTTATAATCATTCAAGGACCGAGTAGACAAGTAAGTAATCACCTCAAGTTGCCGATCAGAGCGTGCATTTGGTAGAATCCAGCCTCCATTGTCCCAAAGCTCAGCTAGAGTAGCGGTCGAGCAAACTGGAAAACGCATCGATACAGAGGCGTTGAGGTAGACAGATAGCTTCCCATAAGGAGACCAGTTTGATGTCCAAAAGTAAGTGGTTTCACCATTGTGAATTTGCTTCCTGATCCATGGGTAGATAATTTCCCTGAGGTCAAGCAGCGTATTCACAAGCCAGGAGTGCTTCTGCCTCGTGTTGATCACCCAAAACATTTCAAGATTTCCATCAAGAATCTCATCCCTGAACCATGAAGACCAGACTGAATTTTCAGCGAAAAAAAGAATCCATACCATTTTTAATGCACAAGCCAGGTTCCAAGCCTCAAGGTTTCTCAGTCCAAGCCCCCCCTCTTCTTTTGAATTGCAGCAGGATTCCCAAGACACTTTAGCTGCTGAAGCTGCATTTATATCCCCCTTCCAAAGGAACTTAGAGCAAAGAGAGTCAATCTCACTGATAATGCTTTTCGGGATGATGAAAGAGCTGGTCCAGAAATTAGTAATCCCATTGATGACGGATTTAACCAGTTGTAATCGGCCTGCATATGTAAGTTTTCTCACCGTCCAAGAGCGGAGTTTTGCCTTGATCGACTGAATAAGTGGAGCACACTGGGCAGATGAGATCTTCTTTGTGTGCAGTGGGACACCTAGATATCTGATTGGCAACACACCAGAAGCGAGACCCGTTTGCACCTTTAGATGTTCCATTTCTGAGTCCGTCAAACCTGCCGCAAAGAAAGATGTTTTCTGTACGCTAATGGCCAGGCCCGATCTCTGTTCGAAATCTTTCAGCACAGTAAGGATCGCTTGTACTGAGGACAAAGAACCGTCTGAGAAAATAAGGAGATCATCGGCAAAGGAGAGGTGGGTAAGCTTTGTTTTCCCGCATCTCAAATGATACTGAAATAATCCTTGTGCTGCCGCTCTGTCAAGTGCCATAGAGAGACAATTCATGACCAATACAAATAGATAGGGAGATAGGGGATCCCCCTGTCTAAGGCCTCTCTTCCCCTTGAAGTACCCATAGGTAGACCCGTTGAAAGCAACAGAGAAAGAAGGAGTGCATACACAAGCTTCCAACCAACGAATCAGAGGCTCTGGAATGCTATAGCTGCGCAGACAAGCAAACAGAAACTCCCATCTCTGCGCAGACAAGCATACAAAAACCTTCTTCTCTTGTTAAAAAAAAAACTTATTTTCATAAAGGTGATCATAGCTTGATTTGGATTAGTACTAACAGTTTTAACCATGGCCATAAGATATTCATGCTTGTCCTCGTTGATACTTACTTCTGTGTTGAAATTCTGAAAAATTCAGTTAAGTGATCGAAGAACCAAATAACAGTGAATCTGATTAACCTAGGTTGGTATATGCTGATACGATAAAATGTGAATGCTTGAAATCAAAACACTATTTACTTTTATACCCTCCTGAACATTTCTAAATTACAATCTAAGCCTTTGTCTTAAATTGTCCAACTTCACTCCCAACCTCTTTCTCTGATTCATCATCATCATATATATACATACACATATGATCTATACGCAGACCTATATATATACATGCTCTACATAAAAGCCTTTATAATTGCGTTGAAGCTTACCGAGTCTCACATTACAGCAACAACCTTTCTCTCTCTCTCTCTCTCTGACTCTCTTGTCTGAGAAATCTCAGTTTCAGAGCTTCAGTTCTTTATTCTTCGTCGTCTTCTTCTTCAAATCTGCATGCTCGATCTAGATGATGAATGTGCGTCGGAGTTTGTGATCGGAGATTAAAATTTCAAACCTTTCGGAGTGATCACTGAGAATAACACAAGAATGCGGGTGAAGGAGCTGCATCCTCTCTGCTGCATCCCTCTCGAGAGTCCACACGGCATTGATGACTTTAACAAGCCACCGGTGGAGCCGGCGACAAATTTACCGGCGACGTCGTTAACCGGTGGATCCGACCGGAGGAAGGTCACATCAGTGGCTGGGATCTTACACAAGTGGACCAACTTCGGGAAAGGATGGAGATCTAGGTGGTTCCTCCTCCGCAACGGAATCTTGTCTTACTCCAAGATCCGACGACCGGAGAATCTGAATCTTCTCTCTCCTTCGGAGGATGTGAGGCTCATCGGAGATATCTCCGCCGGTCGTCTCTCGAGGATGGATAGTTCCAGTGGTCGCCGGAAACAACAGAAAACCGTCGGCATTGTTCATCTCAAGGTTCTTGATTTTGGTGATTTATTATTAATTTAATTTAATTTATTTATTCGATTCATTAAAGTATTTGTTTTACATCATATCAGATTGTTAATTTCTTGGGAAAGGAGACTCCTCTTTATCACTCATAGTTAGAGGAAATAACCAGAGGTCCATAGAATTGTTCACTGTGTTCTTTGATGAAATGAGAAACCCTAAATGTGGTTTTTTTTCTTCTTCTTACAATCGTCCTACGATGATCTTTCATCAGTACCTTCTTCTTGACTGGTGTCTTTATATGTCTTTTTACCTTATTTAATACAATCTGATTTTGCTTCTCTATTAATGTTAATCTTTGGTCTTAATTTTTGGGATGCCAGCTTTTAACTTGCTGTTAATCTCTGGTGGGTCACATCAGCAGGTGCTTGTTTGGTTTTCAAAGATTTAAACACTTTTGTTGGTTGCTACAATCTGGTATTGTAGCTTTAGGGTTTTGTTCAAGTGGTCACATTGTTTTTTTTTTCTTTTTTTGAGAAAGCACATTGTTTTTTTTTCTTTCTTTCATTTTGTTCAAATTTGTTTCTTATAGTGTTTTTATGTGTTAGGTTCAGTTTGTAACTCTTTTCCCTGTTAGTTTCAAAATTAACCCATTTGCCATCCGTCAATAAAGTTTTGGATTCTCTTTATTTCCCCTATTTCTTTTGCCTTTTTTTTTCTTTTGGAGGAAAAGCCAAATATCAGTATATGTCAATTGTATTCTATGAACCTTTTCTCAGTTGCATAACTAAAACAAGTCTATGAATTTTGGACACTTTTCACAATTTGTTCTTTGGCTTCTTTGCCTTGCATGTGCTTTGATTTGATTTGTCTTGTTGACAACGATACTGCCATTTTTTTTTAAATTCTCCTCGACTAAGAAGGCTTAACTATAAGACCATTTCACCGTGATGGGCTTATGCGTATTAGTATTATTCTGCTATTTGTTCAATTATATATATTTTTTTCCCTTGGATTTTAGACATGTTTGGTTAGTAAACTTAGTCGGTTGGAGATAATGGAGGGTGGGGTCCTGCCAAATTATAATAAAGACCTGTTTTGACATGCTTGTTGCTTGACAATGTGAAAGATGGCCTGTTTTCAACATTTTCGAGAAGCATTTTTTTTTTTTGAATTTTTGCTTAATCAAAATATTCCAAGGTAGGATTTTTATTTTCTCTTGTTTTTGTTTACAGGTAATAAACTTTTGTCTTTCTCAACCTGTATAGATCTAACGTGTCTAAAGTAATATCTTTATGGGCCCAGCCTGATTTGTTCTAGTTTCCAAATCTGCAACTTCAAACTTTTGAATCTGTAGGGCTCCTTACCTGCTTTAGATAGGAAGAAACTGATGTGTGTTTTAAATTTGTGGTCTCGACTTTTGTTTTATTAATTTTACTTATGTTGTAATTAGATGTTTATCTTTCTATGTTTATCTCCAGCAGGTTTCTTCTTTCAGAGAAAGCAAGTCTGATGATAGAAAGTTCTATATATTCACAGCTACCAAGACTCTTCATCTGAGGACTGACTCTATAAGTGATAGAGCAGCTTGGTTACAAGCTTTAGCATCTACAAAATGCATTTTTCCTCTCCGGTCACTTAATGGTGATTTCTCCTTCACCTCACCAAAGGATTTGTCCATATCAACCGAGAGACTAAAGAAACGGTTGCACGAAGAGGGGATGAACGAGAATCTTGTAAAAGAGTGCGAACAGATCATGCTCTCAGAGTTTTCTGAAATGCATGAACAAATCAAACTCTTACATGAAGAACGGACCAATTTGTTTGACGCATTGAGACAGCTAGAGGTAAACTTAGTTTACTGCCTTTATGATCTTGTTCCTGTGTGTATGTTTGTTTGATCTCTAGTTTTATTCTGTACAGGCAGCTAATCTTGAATCTGGAGCACCAGGAATCGATGACAATGTCTACCAATTATCAAAGCATGGATTCTCAAGCCTAGGACGTGGAAAATATAGTGGTACATAGTCTAACGCTTAATCTCTCTTTCTTCTCTTCTCCACTTGTGCTTTGCTTTGAGTTATGCAAGCATAAGAAGTGACTGTTTTCAAGTCATGTTGTTTAATGGCACATGCTTCATTTGTGTGTGGTTGCTTGACATTGTTTGGTTTCTAGAATGCAGCACAACTGCATCGTCTGATGATAAACAAGAGTTTGAGGATGTGTCCGAGGAAGATGAGCCTTCCTTCCATGACACAGATGAGTACTTTAATGAACCTAGTGTTGGTTCTGGATCCAATGGATACACTGATATAAAGAGAAGAACAAAACTTCCTGACCCAGCTGAAAAAGAGAGAGGTGTCAGTCTTTGGTCTATGATCAAAGACAACGTTGGAAAAGATCTCACCCGAGTTTGCCTCCCAGTGTATTTCAATGAACCAATATCATCCCTCCAAAAATGCTTTGAAGACTTGGAGTACTCGTATCTTCTAGACCGAGCATATGAACATGGAAAATCTGTAAGTGAGAGCAAACCCTATTTATTTGAATTTTTGCTACACCACATTCTCTTATATCTTAAACTGACTTTGGCCTGTCGGATTATTAGGGGAACGGTCTCTTAAGAGCCTTAAACGTTGCTGCTTTTGCTGTTTCTGGATATGCTTCCACTGAAGGCCGTCACTGTAAGCCATTCAACCCTTTGCTTGGAGAAACCTATGAAGCTGACTTTCCTGAAAAGGGGATTCGTTTCTTCTCTGAAAAGGTATTTATTTCAACTCATTGTGATGAACATAAATGTCAGAATCTTTCTCAAGAACTATGGGGTATGATTCTTCTGTGATAGGTGAGCCACCATCCAACAGTTATAGCCTGCCATTGTGAAGGTAAAGGGTGGAAGTTCTGGGGTGATACTAACCTCAGGTCAAAGTTCTGGGGGAGATCTATTCAAGTTGAACCTGTAGGAGTTTTGACTCTTGAGTTTGATGATGGAGAAGTATTTCAGTGGAGCAAGGTATATATAAAGTTTCATAAACCCTCAAGCCAAATTTTGTGGATTGTGGTTGCTATGAAGTTAACTTTATACTTATCTTTGATCTTAGGTAACATCAACTATATACAATATCATACTAGGTAAACTCTACTGTGATCATCATGGTGTGATGCAAATCTGTGGGAACCGCCAATTTTCTTGTACTCTCAAGTTTAAGGAGCAATCCATTCTTGAGAGGAATCCTCATCAGGTGAGTTACAGAGATATGTTCTGTATATGTAATACTTGAAATAACACATGATCAAATATACATTGTATAGGTAAATGGTTTTGTAGAAGACGTGTCTGGCAAGAAAGCTGCAATGGTGTTTGGTAAATGGGATGATAGCCTTTACTATGTTTCTGGTGATGGAGTTAGCAAGACTAAAGTCAGTGATCCCGCATCAAATGCCTCGTTACTGTGGAGAAGGACCAAACCACCGCCCAATGTAACTAGATACAACTTAACCTCATTTGCCATTACCATGAACGAGCTAACACCTGGTTTGGAGGTATGTTGTCAACATAATGTTGAAATGGACTAATCTTGTATATGGACTCATGTTTGATCTAGACAAGCTATGTCTAATCTTGATCATGGATTTAGGAGATGCTTCCTCCCACGGACTCTAGGCTCAGGCCAGATCAACGGCATCTGGAGAATGGTGAATATGAGAAGGCAAACTTAGAGAAACAACGGTTAGAAAGAAGGCAGAGAATGGTACGTCACCTTAACATTGCACTGGTCCATGAACTAGCAATTGTCATTTTGAAACCGCTGAATGTATTACTAACAGTGAAGTTATGTTTTTATTAAAAAAACAGTGAAGTTATGTTTTAAGATCTCTAGTTGCTTGGTTTCTTTGCAGTCACGGCAACTTCAAGATAGCGGGTGGAGACCGAGATGGTTCGAGAAACAAGGAGAAAGTGAAACCTTCAAGTACACAGGAGGTTACTGGGAAGCACGAGGACACAGGACTTGGGATGATTGCCCCAACATCTTTGGGGAGTTCACTGAAGAGCAGCTAGCTGAGGCTGCTTAAAAAAACCTTCTAAGTTTTATTTCCAGGTAATACTATATGTTTTCCTGTATTATGTTAAATTTTAAAAGTTAAATTACATTTTTAAATAAATTTTCTTAAACTTTACATTTTATTATTTGTTTACAATATTTAAATTTAAATTTAAATTTAAATTTTATTATATGTAAAAGTTAAGATAAAATAAACATTATATTTGATCAAAAAAACATTATTTTTTGAAAACATGTTTAATAATATATGTATATATTTAAATTATAAGATTGAAAAGATTTTTATCTATTTTTGGTTAAAATATATTAAATCAAATTTTAAAATTAATAGAAATTTTGTTAGGTATATAATTATCAAAAAATAAAACTAAATAATATTTCTAAAAATTTTAGATTTTAAAAAAAATGGTACTTGGATTAAAAAAAATTATAATTTTTGAAAAACTGCATAACATTTTGATGAATTTTTTTGTAATAAAAATTATATAACTATAAAAAATATAATTAAATAATATTTCTAAAAATGGTAAAATATTAGTGTATTTATATTTATACTATAATATTATTTATTGTATATTAATAAGGATCTATGAGTTATTACTATATTCTAAAACAAATTCCCAAAATATAGAGCAACATTAAATATAAATGTTTATATCACAATTAGGTTCAAGTCATATTTTTTTTGGTATAAATGTTAATTCAAGTCATATTATTATTGTTAGTATGTCATTTCATTATTATTTTTTTCAAATCAATGTATTAATGACATATATCAAATTCATTTTCAAATAATATTTAGGAGATACTATCACCCTACAAGATCTCGTAACCAGCTAAACGTAATCTGTCTGTGTAGTCTTTTAGTAGAGAATCCGAAACAGCTTCTTGATTAATTATTTCGTTTCTTGCATTGAAGTCTGCTTAAGAGAAGATTTACATCAGGACGACAATGGACTTGTTTTACATAGAAGAAACGTCGCTCGACATGGAAACATACCTTTGTTATATACTTTTGGTAGAGTGTCTCTGTAAAGTCTTTTCTCCTTCGCTTCTTATTTCTGTCTCTTTCATTCTGTACCTCTTTCGTTAAATAGTTAAAATTAATGTAGGTTGGTTATAACATTTGGCACAAGTCATTGTGATCCATTTGTACTTTAACTAAAAAACATGTGAGGAACAAAATTAATCCAGGCAAAATACTCTTTACCTCAAATCGTGTACTACTTAGAGCATGACTTATTTAAATATTGTGGAGAAAAAATGATTGTAGTTTAAAAATGTTTTAAAACCGACCGGACACTAAACCAGCTGATATTCCCGGTGATCAGCGGGTATCACCGGATCACCGGGTCAAGCGCAGGTGAACCGCAGATTAATAAATGAATTAATTTTATTATATAGCTATGAAAATGAATATATAAAAATTAAATTTAAATATTTTATAAATGTTTTATAAAACATAAAATAATAGTTTGAATATTTAGAAAATACTTAGCTTTAGTTTTTATATTATATTTTCATTTGAAATACAAAATATCAAAAAAACAATTAACTATCTAAACTTTTTTTTTGTAACAAATAAAAATTATGACATCTAACAAAAAAATATCAAGACTTAAAATTTCATAAATATTTCAATATCTAATATTAATAATAAAATTAAACTTAAAATTTTAAATAAACCAAAGTAAAATGTTATTAATCAATTATCGATAATAAAAATAAAAATTAACACTAAATCAAATCAACTAGTTTTGGTTCTCTATACCATCGTTCACTTCATTTTTTCCAAAAAAACTATAAAATAACAAATAAAAATTATATATTAATTCAACTATTGGTTCAACTGATAATCGGATTTCAGGTTTACCGGATTTTTCGTGTTTTACTAGGCTTTTTAATTGTTAAAAATGATTGTGAATCTGTAAAGTGTGAATTTGTGTATGAACATTTCTATTAACAAATGATTCTATTTTAATATATAAGAGATGCTTTATTACGTAGCAAAGGCAGACCTGGATTTGGATATACTAGTATATGTTTCCTTTTTTATATTAGACACCCACA
This sequence comes from Raphanus sativus, assembly GCF_000801105.2. NCBI lineage: Eukaryota > Viridiplantae > Streptophyta > Magnoliopsida > Brassicales > Brassicaceae > Raphanus > Raphanus sativus. The sequence goes on from NC_079518.1 coordinate 11,703,909, forward strand.
TATATATGATAGGATAAAAGTTTTAAGTACAAGAGCTGGTTGGATTAAAGGCTTGAAGGTGTATGGATTTCCTTAGAGCCTTTAAAACATTTTTTATTGTAACTTCGTAAGTTTAAACTTTGGTCCCGTGATCTTACTGATGAAACATATACCTATGATCTTAACATCTAAATGAACTTTTGTTCATTTGTTCATCTCTACTTTTACCTGGACGAATTTAGTAAACAAATGATTTATATGTTTTTGTTTTGATTTAATCATGTTTTAGTTTTATTTTTAACAATATTAATTTTTATTATTTATCTAAAATATAGTTATTTTAAAATAAATTTTTGGCAGAAAATATAATTTTTTTGTTTTCGCGAGAAAATAAAATTTTGTGATCTTGACAGAAATTGTGATTTTGTAATTTTAGTGAAAATGCAATTGTGCAGTTTTAGTGGGAAACAACGTTTTTGCGGTTTTGACGAAAAAATATGATTTTGCAATTCGGCAAAAATTTACATTTTGTGGCTCTGGAGAAAAATGTGATTTTGAGATTTTTGTGAAAAAATATATTTTGACACTTATGCAGAAAATGTGTTTTGGCAATTTTTTGGAGAAAAAAAAATTTATGGTTTTGGCTGAAAATGTAGTTTTTCTATTTTGATAGAAAATATAGTTTTGAGATCTTGAAAAATGCGTTTTTGCGATTTGATAAGAAAATATATTTTTGTGTTTTGGTGGAAAATATAATTTTATGATTTAAGGGAAATATTATTTTGCAGTTTTGGTGAAAATATATTTTCTACAATGTAAAATATGTTATATAGTTCGGCAAAAAGTACGATTTTACGGTTTGACAAAAAAAAATTTGCAATTTTAGTAGATATTTTGGTTATTTAGCCTTTTGAGAAAATATGGCTGTTCTTTTTTAGACGTGGTGGCAGCGTCTCAAAAAACACACTTATCATGGATAAATTCTTCTTCTCACTGATTCTAAAATAGATGCTAACAGCATGGCGAGTGAAAATTGACCGGATTTTGTGATGCCATAAAAACCAGCGACAGAAAAAGTGGAGAATGCGGCTGTTTTTACAGAACCCAGCGACATCAATTAAATGCGATGCCGTAAAAATAGTTATTTTCTTTATATTTTTTTATAATTTTCCAAATGCGGGCGCTGCCCGCGGCGGCTCCAAAAAGAACAGAGCTAATATATCATCATTGTTTAGATGTCTATACTTGGTTCTAACTATTTTATTTGGATAAAGATACATTTTGCTTTTGTTATTTTGAATATGTTTATCTCTATCCTAATACACTAGTTAAACTCATCTGAATGAATATTATTTTAGGCTAATTTTTTTTTGTAAAAGGTCCAAAATTGCCAAGGTCATTATGTTTTTAGGCTAAATTTTAAAACTAATTTAATAAATCATTTGAGTGATGACAAATTTAACACAAAACAAACATCATATTTTATTTCTATAAAACCGGTCCATATGAATGGACAAACAAACGTATCCTAACGTTTACCATCTTTGATTAACACAGGAATCTAATGAGTAAATCTCTCACCATTTTCTTCTAACTCTTTCTAATTATTTTTGTAATTAATCGTTTTCTATTTAGTGATTTAGAGCATCTCTAATGTAAAATTCCATATATTTTTTAAAAATAGAGTAAAAGTGAATATGGAATAAAAATGTTTAACCTTACTTCATTTTTTACTCCATAATGGAGTAATGAACAAACAAAAAATAGATTACTCTATTTATGGAATAAATTTCATTATGGAATGAGATATGGAGTTGGGTTGGAGCATTTCTTACTCCATATTTATTTTTACTCCATTTTGAAGGAAAATATAGAGCTGGGTTGGAGATTCTTTTATATACTTAAAATATGTGTGGGTGCAGATGGAGGATTTACGGAAGCGGTTGATTTAAGTTCAAACATTATTAAATGATTTATACAAGGAGCAGTAGTGATGTTGCATGTTTTGAAAATGCAAATTAAGCTTATTTGCTTTGCTTTTCTTTTTGGTTTGTGTGTATATGTTTTGAAAGAAGTGTTGAATAATTATTTTTGGGGGCAGGACCGTATCTGATATTTGTGGCCCGGAAGCAAAAAAAGTTGATCCCATAGAATAAAACTAATAAAATAGCACTCAGTCTTCGAATCGAGGTTGAAGGAAATAAACCATTCAAAAGTTGGTTGCACCATTTCAACTACCTAATTGTTTTGGAAAATTGACCCCAAAATATATTTTATACTTGTTTGCTTCAAGCACATGTTTAATCAGCTTGTATCCAGACTCGGTCCTGTTTGAAAGGTGAGAGTTTGCATTTATAGCTTTTGTAGGTTCTTGCTGAATGATGTGCTTTACTTAGGATTTGATTTAAGATTTGGTCCTACACGGAGCATGCTTCCATCTTTCCAAACATATAAACTGAAGAGATATTTAAACCTCATCCAGTCATCTATATAAGAGATTTGGCAAAGAACATTTGATGAAGGCTAAAGATTTTACAAATTCTACCAAAGTTGTTGATCTAGCTGAAGAGTTAAAAAAAAAATTATTACAGTCAATTTCATATCGACAATAGATATTGTAATTTGTAAAATCTTTAGGCTTCATCAAATGTTCCTGTGATTATGATAAATACTCACCCATGATTATATATTGCGAATTTTACTTGAAAATGGTAGTAGTGGAACAGAAAAACAGTGGAATACTATTCAAGTTTTATTTTATTTCAAACAGAAGATAAAAGACAATTACTTTTTTAGGTAAAAAAAAAAACATAGTTGCACCTTGGACCGATATTACGGTACGCGCATGCTTATTTTAGTGATTCGTAATTTATATAAGATTCTGCATCTTCCATACTTATATCAAGCTGCATCTGAAATCAGGTGTTGTCGGCACACGACAGAGCCTAAGGAGCTGAGTAACTCTCACATTCACAATGATGCCAAGAAGATTGATACTAGCAGCATCGCAGGCACATACAGACGCCCGAGGAGGATCGAGCTGATCTAGGACATCGCAACATGGCCCAACATTTCTGGAGGTGAGGAAAACACCAATGCGAAGAATTCTAATGCAACTCCGGATCTGAAGCAAAGTTAGAGGACACACCGGAGGTTGGCCCAATGGAGGTTGCGCAGAGGCAAAGCCGAATAAGACCAGGCTGAGGGTGAGGTAAAGAGTCATAATTCTCTTTGAAGTCATATTGTGAAAATGCTAATTAGGACTAAGGAGTGTGAGTTAAGTGTATCAATGGAGAGGGTATATTTATAGTGTTTAGGAGCTTTAGTTGCTACCATAGAATGGTACTAAGAAGTCCCTAACGAAAAGCTACGTGAGAAAACTGTGATTCTGGAGAAGGTTATTGGTAGAATAAGTATTATTAAAATTTTAGATTCTATTGTTCTTAGTGTAAGGAATTTTATATACATAGCTAAATCCAATGTTATTAGTTTATGAACTATAAATTTTATTCAAAATATTTTGTTATCTGAATCATTTATTTATTTAATAATTTAATTCTATTGAAATATAATATTATCGATATATAAATTATTTGTAATGTTTTTTTCATTAAAAACTCTTAAAATACCATAGATATCTTGTGAAAGTTTTTATAACTATACCCAAAATTCTATTAAAAATAAATATCTCAACTATTAAAACAAACCAAAACCCAGTCCTCACTAAATCTCTTATAGAATAGCGGAATTGTGAAAAAAATAAAAATTGATAAAATATAATAAATAAGAAAGACATGATTGAAGTAAATAACAATGAGATTTGGTTTTACATTTAATTTTTGTACTATATTTTATACACGCTTTCAAAGAGCAGATTTGATTTTTGGGATATTAATTGGTATTAATTACTATTTTTGAATTTCGATCTATATATTTATGTTATAAAAATAATTATTTATGTATATTTAGTTTTATTCATTGATTTCATATCCGATCTAGAGCTACAGTTGATTGGTAAACTCGGTGAACTGAATATAATTCAGTTTGAATTTAATGAAAAAATTCGTTAATTAAAAATATGATATCTTGGTAAAATATATAAAAAACTGCCACTAACCGGTGATCCGACACCGGTTGACCCATCAAAATAGTCCAGAAAAATGTGATAATATTTTCATAAAACTTGAATGAAAATTCTCATATAATTTAATATTTCATAAAATTTCTAATATTACTTTTTGATGAAACTTTTCATATACTTTTAATTAACAATAACAATGAGTTATAGAAAATTATATATCTCTTATATGTCCATTGTTTAGGGTATAGGATATCATAAGTATTAACACAAAATTCTAAAATATCTATCTTATTAAAACAGAAACATTCTGGTGGACCTAATATTTATTTTGTAAGTTTTTAAATTAAATACACATTTATACTTTATAGTTAAACATATATTAAATCACTAATGTTCCTTTCTTTATACTACTATCCATGTTTCCAAACAATATACTTATTTCTTTATAATACTATCAATGTTTCCAAACAATATACTTATTTTTATACTACTATCAATGTTTCCAAACAATATATTTTTTATACTACTATCATTGTTTCCAAATAATACAATAATTAATCTTAGTTATTTTATATCTATCATTTTCTCTTTAAAATTTTGTAGAAACGTCATAATTTCATAAATTGCAAAATAGTGAATTTAAAATTTCGATTATAAGATTACAAATTATGAAACTGTTACAATTTAAATCCAATTAGATTACATATCGGTCATCCATCAGTTCAATCGGTTAGTCTCGGGTTTTAGTGATTTTTTAATATGAATATTTTAAAAACATAAATTGAATTGTCAGATATCCGGATTAACCGGTATAATCACAATCGGGTTGAATTTAAAAATACTGATTTAAATACAAAAATATTTTAAATACACACTCTTTAAAAATTACCAAAATATTTGTTAAATTATTAGTAAAATTTTTTATCGTAAAATATTCCGCGCTTCAAAAGCGCGGGTCAAAATCTAGTTAATAGTAAACCTAACAAATGTAATATGTCCAAACAAATTCAAAGTTATAATATTTGTTAATATATCACAACTTTGATTAGGAACATGTATAAATGAACTTTGCAAAAAAAAAAAACATGTATAAATGAATATTGTATGAACTAATACATGTTCCAAGACATTATGACGTAAATTTGTTGTTCATAAGGCGGAAATCATGGTATATGAATCACATAAAGGTGTGTGACCCACTGTTAAAAGCCCAAAATATTAATAAACGTGATCTCCTTTTTGCAGTGTTGTTAAACCCGGACCGGACTGGTGGTCGAACCGGGTTCAACCGCGAACCGGACACCTATCCGGGTTGATTTAATGTCAAAACCCAACTAAAGTTGAACCGGTTAAAAACCCATGTTGAACCGCTAAAAACCGGGAACCGAGTGACCCAACGAACCGACGAAACCCTGGTTCGTATAAAAATCAAAATTTTATTAATAAAATAATTATTTTTTTTTCCTTTTTAACATATATACTATTTTGTTTGTCACAAATTGCAACCAAAATATAGTTTTGTAACTAATGTGTATATAATTTTTATAGGTGATGAAGATTTAGAAGGACAAAGATTTGGAGAATAAACTTTAAATGTTTTTTTTCCTATTGACTTTAGATTTGAACTATTAATTTTTTTTATTATTTTTATCACATTTCAATTTGTTATTTTTAAAAGTTTTTTAAACATTATGACTATTTTTTGAAAAAAATATATATAATATTTATAAAATAATAAATTCAGTTTAATCTAATCGACCCCGGTTGAACCAGGTCGAACCATAATGACCCGTGACCCAAAATATTTCCGGTTCGTTTGCCGGTCCGGTTTTGAAAACACTGCCTTTTTGACTTAAAAAATAGTGTAGAAAATATTTAGCAAAAATTATAATGGGTCTAACCGAATAATATTCATCCATCTATAGAAATGGGATATTTGTTTGTTTAACTTACCATAGCTAACCAATATTTAAGGGTGATTTATTATTAATGTTAATGTGTTAGATACAAATCATATAGATTATAGTTTTTTAAATAATCCACCTAAAACCAAGTTGGATCCAATTTTGTGTTTTTTATTTTAATAGTATTGACTAGAACCAAATTGAATCCACCATTGTGTTCCTATTTTAACAGTATTGATTAGTTTTATAATCCTAAAGAACCATGGAACTGATACATAAAATTACGATTCAACTACGGATAACAGCTGCAAACTTTTTTTAGTTGTAACTACGGATAAATGTGAAAGTTTTTCAAAATTAACTAAACTATTTACATATAATCACACTTGTACCTTTGATCCCTCTTTATGGAGCCTGCAAGTGTTCCAAGGAAAGTTTGGCAACAAAATTTAATGATACGAAGAACTTTTCGTCGAGGTTCAGTTAAACACTACAAGTAAGTTGACATCTCGTACTAGATTAGATACTATCACATTATTATTAATAATATCACGTTGAATTATATTTTGGCAACTAAATGGTCACATTTAATTTATTTTAGGTTTTTTAAATGGGATAATTTGCAAAATACCCTATTTAGGATTTGAAATTTGAAAAATACACTGTCTTTAATTTTTTTTAAACTACACTTTCCTTAATGTAAATTTACCTTTTTGCCCCAATTTGATATTTCGATAATTAATAAATAAATTTGAAACTAATAAAAATTATAATAATTTATGTTTAAAATAAATATGTGTTTTAAGATAAATTCAGAAGCTAAACCGAAAGTTCCGTAAGGATGAACAAAGGGATGATGATGACTAAAACTATTGGTTTTACCAGAGAAAAAAAAATAGAAATAGCGTACCTACATAGCAAAGGATTATATATATATTTATATAGATGGATACACTTCTTGTTTAGTTCATCAAATTTTTGATCAAGTGCAGAGGATTATATATATTTATATAGATGGATACACTTCTTGTTTAGTTCATCAAGTTTTTGATCAAGTGCATCTTGTACTGCAAGAAAGCTATAACCAGAGCTGAGTCTAATGAAAACGAAGAAAACAAACATGTTTTTTTTTCTTATTCTTGGTTTCACATTCTTAGTTTCATAAACATAGTGGCGTTAGCATTTAAACAAAACAATTGTGTTGTTCTTTCTTCCAAATATGAAATGAGATTTCCAAAAAAAAAAGATTGTCTACCCAAAATATTGCGCAGTTCAAGTGGCTTCTCAATACAAACAAACGGCATCAGTGGAAACCCATTGAAGAGCATAGCCTCCTTAAAATTCAAGTAAAGCAAAGTTTGTGTTCCTTCTGAGGTAAGGAAGGCTATGACCTGAGTGAAAATAGTTCACAGGTGATAATGTCGCTCGCGTCTAGCGAAGCAGAAGAGTTTCTAGCACCAAGTATCTGAACCAGATTGAACATAGATTCTTTCAATCCGTTGAATGTCACTCTGTGACTCATCTCATACTCACAGACCCGTAAAATATTAGATTCTAACTCATTGCCCAACCTATTAATACTGAAATCTTCATGACCCATCTGAACCATAACGTCAAACTTCAAACTTTTCTTAGAAAAAAAAAATTCAGAAAAGGAGAGGATGGGAGAAGGAGACGAGAAGACGGCGCTGCTTTTTTTTTCAAAACACTAAAAAAATTTGAGATATATTAAAAATATATGAGAAATATATTGTTTAGTATATTAAAAAGACATTATACAGATTCTAAGAAATATTAAGATTGGACAAATTGGTAAATTTATATATAAATAAGTGTATTTTTCAAATTATAATCTTATTGAAGTGTATTTATCAAAATTTTCCCTTTTTAAATAGCTATTAACTTTTACTATTTTAGATTTGTTTGAAAAGAAAAACAGATACTATGAAATATATTATTTTTGATTTGGATATCCACTTCCAATTTTTTTAGTATCTGGATTTATTGAACCCAAAAATTTAATTTGCCTATCCTGGATATTCAAAAGTTGGAATATTGAAGAGTTTTTTTTTCAAATATGACCCAAAACAAAAAAAATTAAATACAAAACTAATTCCTGAATTTTAGAAATTTTTATTTACTCTATTCACTCTATCATTTCGAATTATTCACGAAAAATTTCATTATTATTTATTTTTTCAAAAATCCTCAACTCTAAACCCTAAACTATATACTCTAAACCCTAAAACATCAAATCTAAACCCTAAACTCTAAACTTCAAATCTAAGTCTTTTATTAAAAGTTGTGGTAAAAGTGGTTAGTGTAAATATAAAAAGTGGTACTATGAAAATGGTATTTTAGGCAATTTCCCCTATTTTATACATCTTGTTTTAATAAATATTTAATTTTCTTATTTATACTTTTTATATATTTTTTACAATCCAATAACCTAATAAAAACACCTAAGAAAATCCGAATTATTATGTTTAAATGATTTTAAATAATTTTAATTTTACGTAATCTAAAGTATAAACTTAGTTAGAGTTAAATAATTAACAAATATTTTAATTATTGTAAAAGTTTATAGTTTTGGTGAATTTTTAAATCTTTTTCTGTTATTTTTCTTTATGCAAATTACTACTGACCATCACTTTATTTTTTTATTTTTTAAAATCAAAATATATCAAATTATTAAAAATATTACAAAAAGATACTTACACGTAATATTAAAAACTAAATTACTGCAATAAATGAAACAAATTCAGTTTTACTTAACAAGAATCAAACACAACTATACTTGAATCTGATGGAACATATAATACTTTAATATACCCAAAAATGTGTAACTAGACTAATCCAATTTCTCATATCCAAAATTAAGATCTAAGTAAAATAAATTTTTAAAGTAATAGTTTATTTATTTGTATTCATATAAATTATGGGATACCTCAAAACATATCAATAAATAAAATAAATATTAACTAATTGTTACAGTTTAGTTCTTGTGTAACATATATATGCACAGATTTTTAAAATATTACATTTATACATTTATGTTCATATATATAATTTTGAATCGATTGAAATTTTAGTTTATTTTTTATATTTGGTTCTCAAAACAATATATATATATATATATATATATATAGCATGTTATACATAATCTTACAATATTAAATTATCTAAGAGAACAACCAACCTAATGCAAAAACAATTAATCAATATTTAAATGTATTTAAAACAAAAAAATATTATAGTTGAATTAGAAGAATTAGATGCAATCTAATATACTCAAGTGATATTATTAATATTATTATATATCTAAAATCTCATGTTTAATTAAAACAACATAATATTATTAATAGAAAGTATAAAATTATTTATAACATTAAGTAAAAGAATAGTTAATTATTATAATATCTTTAATTTATAAATATTAATAGTATTTTTATTAGTTTTTCTTGAAATATTGGGACAAAATAATTGGATAGGCGTAAAAAAAGGAGAACTAGAGTGGTATACGTAACAAGTAATTCATATTAATCGGTACATTTTAAAATATCTCCAATATGAAGCCCAACTATAGAGACGTGGTGATTTCACCTTTGTCTAGTGGATTTACATAAAAAGAAAAAACTTTACAGACGTGTCTGACAAGGCGGTACTTTAGAGAGTTCCCAACTTCCCATCCCCTTAAAAGGTTTGGTAGATGGTATTCGTAGAAAGTGCCGGCCCATTTTAGCAAGCTACATAACCCACAAATTACTAAATGGATCACAATTTTGCAATCACAATATTTTCTATATCAAACAAACATTGAAAGCTTTAATACATTCACACTAATTTTGACAAGTATCGTTCTCACAGTCAATTTACAAGTCGATTAAATACAATTTGATAATTTTCTTTTATCTCTTAAATAAAAGTTACGAAATTATCAAATATGACTAATATATATAACAATTAATGATTCTAATAAATAAAATTCGATAACAATTTATACATCTACCATCACTTTTGTATAATTTTATATTATTAAAATAAATTAAACAATCAAATTAGGTATAAAATTAAAATTTAGATTTTTCGTCTATGTTATATATTGAATTTAAAAAACCGACAATAAATTACTAAAACTATTAAAATTATGATGTTAAAAATTAATGATCAATGGTTTAACACCCTTATATATTAATTGAGAAATATTATAATATTATTTTGTAGTTACGTGTCACCATGAGAATGAAATTCAGAATTTTTTAAAAAATAGGTTGATCCATCTTAATTTATATTATAATTTTTATTAAACTAACTATTAAATCGATAAATAGTATACAAAAGAATATTCTCGCACTTTCTTTAAATAAAATCTACAGAATTACCTAATAAAGTTAACATATATATATATGACGATTAATGATTATGAATAATAAATATTTGATAACAGTTTTTGTATCTTAGTTCTTTTTGTTTAATTTTATATTATTAAAAGATATTAAACAATCACATTAACCATTTAATAAAAGATTAGATTTTTTTCTTATATGTTATACTTTGATTTCTTAAACAGCCATAAATTATTAAAATTTTTAAAATTCCACTTTGAAAATTTTGTGATCAATGGCTTAATTTGTTTTGTTATAATAAGATACAAATAATCATAAAATGTATTAATATTGATTTTTTAAATAAATATTCAAATTAAATAATATATATATATATATTCAGCTAACGACTTAAAACAAGAAAATATGCTGCATCAATTTAGTCATCTAATTGAAACTCTTCAAAACTATGTGAAAGATTAAAGTCAAATTAATTCGATTTTGAAAACAATACTAAGCTATTGTAACTAAAACCATTAAAATAGTTCTCAATGATGTTAAAGTAAAGTATTAAAAATCGTAAAACATGTTTTTGTAATAAAAATTTACTTGATGACCATATTACGATTTTTATAAGTATAAACAGGGTGATAAAATTTTTAATCTCAAATCGAACAGGCTCACCATAAATTCAAAATAGATTTCGGTCAATTATCACAATTACAAATGCTCATGCCAACATATAAATAATTATATAAAGAAAGCACAATTGTATGCATATTAAAAAAAAATCAAACGCATATACATATTTAATTTGTCAATACTATATAATTTTAATTTTTGTTATATAAGTTCACTCTGCGCAAAATAGAAGTTTTATCCTAGGAAATTGTTATTCGTTAATAATATATCTTCAATATTTCGGAAGAAAATCATTAGAATGAATAAAGAAATTGCCACTTCATTACAAGGAGGGTCTACAGTTTATATTTAAAAATTTATTATTTTGCTTACATATTAATACCTTACATATCAATCAATGAAATTAGAACAAGGTTGTATTCTAAAATAAACCTCGAATCTGAGATCGTCGAACAGAATGTTAACCATATCACAAAGTGATAGTACATTGTCATGTAGAAAACGACTAGTGACTTGAAGTGAAGCCACCTATGAGACCTAACCACAAGAAGAGGGTTTGGCTGCAGAATAAGTGGCAAAATTAAAGCTCCAGAAAACTACTACAAATACCCACAGCCTCACTACACTTCAATCCACCAAATTACGTACAATTTCCTCTTTGTGAGGACAAATATCGTTTAAGAACAAAATGGCCCCAAAAGGTGTAACAAACATTATAGCTTTTGTCTTTGCACTGAGCAGTATCCTCTTCATCGGCCAAACCAATGCCCAAGGCCGGCCTAATCCCCGGTGGCCTCCACCTCCGCCATCATTGGTGTGTCCACCATGTATTTGTCCAATATTATCACCACCTCCACCTCCACCTCCACCAAACACCCCACCGCCAACCCCTCAGACTTCACCAATAATACCAGTGGCTTCCCCACCGCAGATACCACCTAGCAACCTACCGCCAACGTTTCCACCAAACAATCCATCACCAACCACACCACCACAGACTCCACCAATACTTCCAACCACACCACCGGAGACTCCTCTAATCCCACCACCGCAGACTCCAGTAAGTCCTCCAATTACACCATCGCAAACTTCACCCCAAACATCTCCAACAATATCACCCCAGCTTCCTCCATCAAACATCACGCCAACGCCTACGGAGGTTCTACCAGTGCGTCCTTCCGTTCCACCATCACAAACTCCGCCAGTGCATTCTCCAATTATTTCACCTGAACCTCCATTCATCTTACCACCACAGCTTCCATCAGTGCCTCTTCCAATTACACCATCAGAAACTCCATCAACCATATCACCACAGAGTCCACCCCAAACTCCGCCAACCACACCACCACAAACTCCACCAGCACCTCCTCCAAACACACCACGACCTTCTCCTCCTGTAAATTTCCAACCACCACCGCCCCCACCGCAGACGCCTCCGTCTCCTCCCCCAAACTCCCAACCACCACCAGTGCCTTATCCAATTTTTTCACCTGAAACTCCACCAGTCTTACCACCACAGATTCCCTCAGTGCCTCTTCCAATTACACCATCACAAGCTCCACCAACCACACCACCACAGACGCCGCCACAAAGTCCACCTCAAACTCCGCCAACCACACCACCACAGACTCCACCAGTGAGCCCTCCAAATACACCACCACTTCCTTCTCCTCCTCTAAATTTCCAACCACCACCGCCCCCACCACAGACTCCTCCACCTCCTCCCCCAAACTCCCAGCCACCACCACCACCAGCTTGTCCCAGAAATGCCACTCAATTAAGGGCATGTTCAAATACCATAAGACGTTTTGGTAACTTCCTAGACTTTGGAAGGGCACAACCATGCTGCTCTCTCATCCGAGATCTATCTGATGATCAAGTAGCTGCTTGCCTATGTGGTTTGGCGCAACCACAAAGTCAAATATATTACCCTCCATCTCGCAATATTTTTATCATTTGTAGGGCTTGTGGTCGCCCGATGCCTCGAGGTTTCATGTGCCCATAATCGTTACTATATGTACGTTTATAAAATTACCTATATACTTTAACGTACTCACTACTTAAACCACAACTAAAGATTTGCGGCCTTTTTTTTTATATCAATACTAATGTAATAAAACATCAATAAATTCTCTTTTACATATGTTGTTTGTTGTTCTGTTTCTGATCACATTATCTAAGCTATTGAAATTTATAAAAGCATGCAGTATATACATGTATGAATATGGTTAGTAATACAATCACTAATAAAAACTATTTTAAGACCTAGTCTTATAGATATTGATCTAGTTAAGAACTTATCCGAAATAATTTAAGCATTAAAATGAATAATCTTTACAGAATGCAAATACCTTATATGATTCTAAACAAACACAAATATTCGTAAAAAATATTAATATACACTTACGAAGAGGCTGGAAGAAAGCTCACTGAGAACGGACCCTCTAGCTAATGATCAAACAAAAATCTCCCAAGCTTTCCATCTGCTACAGATTAGCGCATGAATTTTTTAGCCAATGGTCTGATCAAGCAGACTTCCAAATCCAAGATGAATAGTAGTTGGTTCTGCATTCCAAAAGCTATCATTTCTAAGATTATGATTCCTCATCCAAGAAATCCACAGAGAATTACATTTAGAGAACAGTAGCCAAATTAACTTCAAGTTCACGGTTTTATTCTGAATACCAATGTTCCTGAGACCAAGACCTCCTCCTTCTTTTGGCAAATAAATTGTGTTCTAAGCAACCTTTACTTCATTTCTCTAATTGTCTTTGTCAAAATGTCTGACCATAGGAAGTGGTTACACATGCTTTCAACTATCTTAATGCAGCCTTTGTAAATAATAAAAGCTGAGATCCAAAAGTTCACAGTGATATATATAAATATATAATCGAAGAAATGAGTTGTAACCTACAGGCTAAGGTTAGTGTTTCTGTTGCCCAGTGGTTAAACCTAGCAGCAGTTGAGTCCAACAAAGGGAATACTCTGATTTTGAATCTTCTTGAGAGTTAGTGGGCTATCCCAAGTATCTGATAAGAATGATCCAATGGTGAAGCCAAAACACCAAAAGATCCTCTAATTCTGCTTCATTTAGCCACGCAAGGTAATTCAAATCTTTCTCTTTTTTTTTTTGAACAATCATATGATCTTTCTCTATTCATCCCCACACCAGATATTATGTGGAAACTTTTGAGGTACTTGACAACCCTGTCAACGATTCCAAGAACCATCAGAGTAAACGGTCACATTATCAGCAAATGCAAGATGTGAGTTGCATCTATTCATTACTGTCACAACACCATGAATCTTGAGTTTTCAAATCAGACACCAAGATCCATGAGATTCCATATATATATATATATATATATATATAAACATAAATATAGCCCACAAAATCAAAATTTTAGTGGTGATACTTTATAATAAAGATTATTAGATTTTATTTATTCTATAAATATTTAAAATCAATAAATACAAATAAAAATTACTATAACTATCATAATTTATAATTTATTTTTAAATTATCATTAGGCGTTATAAGTAAAAACATACGGGTAGAAATTCATAATCAAAATAAGTTTAAAATAATTATCATTAGGCCTTATAAATTATAGCACATAGGTAGAACTTAGTAGTTGTTAATAGGTCATGAATTTTGTTATTGTAATAACATCCATATATTATATTTTTAGTAATTGTTAATAGGTTTTGAATTTTGACTCGATATAAATTGAAAAACATCATGACATCTAAATATTATTTTCTTAAATCTATGTATCATTTGAGAAAAATATTTTATTATACATAAATGAAATTTAAACATAAATATAGTCCACCAAATCAAAATTTTAGTGGTCAGACTTTATTATAAAGATTATTATATTTTATTTATGCTATAAAATATTTAAAATCAATAAATAAAAATAAAAATTACAATAACTATCATAATTTATTTTATTTTTGAATTATCATTAGGTGTTATAAGTTATAACATACGTGTAGAACTTCATAATTAAAAAAAGTTTAAAATAGTTATCATTAGGCCTTGTAAATTATAGCACATAGGTAGAACTTAGGCCATGCGCATTAAAGTATCAAGGAAGAGTTCACACGTTTTTTGAAGCAAATAGATAATATAATAATCAAAATATTTTGAACCCGGGCCGTAGAGTATCACCCCAGTGATACTGTCTCGTTACTGTTCCGTGGGCCCCACGACACGTGGCGGCCCGCTATAGGTTCGATTGTAATTATTTTTTTTTTTTAAAGTCAAACGAAAAAAGATTAAAATAATTAAAAACGTACCTGGGGAATCGAGATGGAGGAGATCGCTGATGCTCATGCCCTTAGTAGTTGTTAATAGGTCAGGAATTTTTTTATTGTAATAACATCCATATATTATATTTTTAGTAATTGTTAATAGGTTTTGAATTTTGACTCGATATAAATTAACAAACATAATGACATCTAAATATTGTTTTTTTAAATCTATGTATCATTTAAGAAAAATATTTTATTATACATAAATGAAATTTAAACATAAATATAGGCCACAAAATCAAAATTTTAGTGGTCACACTTTATTATAAATATTATTATATTTTATTTATGCTAAAAATATTTAAAATCAATAAATACAAATAAAAATTACAATAACTAACATAATTTATTTTATTTTTAAATTATCATTAAGCGTTATAAGTTATAACATACGGGTTGAACTTCATAATTAAAATACGTTTAAAATAATTATCATTAGGCCTTATAAATTATAGCACATATGTAGAACTTAGTAGTTGTTAATAGGTCATGAATTTTTTTATTTTAGTGACATCCATATATTATATTTTTAGTAATTGTTAATAGGTTTTGAATTTTGACTCGACATAAACTAACAAATATAATGACATATTTTTTCTTAAATCTATGTATCAACTCTCAAGATAAAGAAAATGTTAAACATAAATTATTAGTATTCAATTTAATACTAAAAAGTATTTGATTAATTTAATAAAAGTATTAAAAATATTATCAGATATTTTGGCTTTATATGGGATCAACAATGTCAGAAACTGGGTTAATAGCGATTTAAATTATTTGTTCAGGTTAATATTGGATCTACCGGTTCAACCATGGATTTGAGTCGGATATGAAAACACAATTTGAAACTCAATAATATAATAGATGAATTTTTAATTACTTTTTCTAATAAAAATTTATAAATTTATGCAAATTTTATAAAAGGGGGCAACAAAACAAATATCCGGATTTTGAAAATGCGGATCAAAAAGAGTAGTATCTTCTAAATCTAATAGGTATAAAAATAATGTAGATCGATGATTAAATCAATGATATCACTATATGAAAAGAGAAACTCATTTTTAAATTTAAAATTGACAATCATATTGCTACTACATTTTAATAACAAAAACACGTTGTTCTTCAATATAAATATATATACTATTAAATCACATATATCTTCTTTAAATCTATTTTAGAACAAATAAAAACTTTGGAAAAAACAAATAAAAAAAAACTAAACTGAATTAATAAGGTTCAAAATGGAAAATAATGATAGTTTTTAAATCATTTTTGAATCAATAAATGAAAAAACCGTGTTTTCTAGAAACGGGTCATAATCTAATTCTTTGTTAGTTACATACCACAAAATGTGTTTATGAATTTATTTTTCGTTGAAGATGTTTAATAGTTCTCTAACGTCTAATTAAATGTTGGATCTAGATCTCGGTGAATAAACTGAACCCGAAAACCCGAACCAAACCGATTCAATAAAAATTAATCCAAAAACGATCTGAACCCTACATAAAATATCGAATGAATCTTGTTTTATAGTATTTCGAGTTTTTGTTTTATCCGAACCAAATCAGAACCTAAATGGATATATGATAGAACTCAAAAAATTCAAAATCCCCAAGAATAACTTTTATTAAATATAATCTCAATTCTTAATATGTATCTAAAATAAACTATGATATTATTGACCATCGAAAATAATTATCTATTACAAGAATAATTAACTCAAATACTTAGTTTAATATATATTTTGGTATTTTTATAATATTAATATTTTTATATTTTGGCAATTGCATTTGAAAATCAACTTGAATAAGTTTGCTTCTCAAGTTTAAATAATGTTTTTGAGTTTCAATAGTGTTTCTTAAGTATATATAGTTGTTAGTTCTTAATTTTAATTTGTTTACTTTTTATTATGTATGATTCTCGTTCGTATAACTTTGATTTGTCATGCTATATCTGATGTTATATATAGTTCAAAGTAGAGTCTTATATGATAGACAAATCTTCCAAAGTTATTTTGAAGAAAAACAATATAGTTTGAGAAAGGCATGTAAACAAATTTATTGAAATTGTTAGAAATATATTGAGTTTAATCAAGTACAAATTAATATTTTTGGAATCAATAACCAGATTAATATTTGAAACCGAAATTATTTCGAGTTCAATCACATCTTGGACATGTAATTAAACCCGAACCAAACCCGATTAAATCCAAACCATATTCGATCTAAAATTTTATAATATCCGAATGGGGTTAAAATTTATGAACCCGAAAACCTGAAACTCAAATGAATCCGAACCAAAAACCGATTGGAACTCCGAGTGTGCAGTCCCAAGTTTGATTTAATAATGAATTAATTACCTAACTACTTGTTAACTTTATGGTCCCTCTACATGATATCTAAACCTCAGCTAGAGAAAAGTAGTTCAGGGAAGATATTTATTGGTAGTACGAAACATTTAGTTAGTCCCCAAAACATTATAGTAAAGTTGACATTTCATAATAAGATGGAGAAGATGTGATATTAACTAACACACACTTCACTATTTAAGCGATGACCGCTTACTCTTGATAATATACTTTTTAGTTTGCGATTACAGTGAACTTCTAGAATCGTAGAATTAGCTAGAATAGGATAACTGAACTTATAACGCACTTCTAAATCTCATTACGGTTAGGATCGGATCTGGACACAACCAGTTGAAATATTGGTCTTGATTCCCAAAAAAAATAAAGTTTTTAACATAACTATAAGTTCTTAAATTATTAGAAATACTAATATTCATTAAAAATATTTGAAGTCTCCAAAATTTCAGATCCAACCCTGGTCACAGCTGACTCTAGGGGCGGATGTAGCACTGAAAACGGTTTACTTCACTGGTTCAGTTATGAGTGCTTTAATTTAATTTTTGTCTCGGCGGACTCTGCAAAATGGCCATGTTAAATAAAAGAATTTATCAAAAATAAAATGAGAACTTGGCAAATATGATTCAAAAATTGATTTTAAATACAAAAATATACCCAAATTTCAATCAAATGCAAAATTAACTTAAAAACTCTGTGAAATTACAAGCAGTCCCTTATGATTAAACAAAAAAATCAGAATTCATTTTTACGAATATATATAACCCTGGAAAGTTTTTTGAGTTTCTGTAAGTCTTATGAGGTTCCGTAAGTTTTCCAGAAGTCTTCCAGAAAGTTTTCTCATATAGTAAAGCTTCCAAATAATTTATAGATTTTATGAAAAAATATTTTGATGTGAAAAAATTGAAATCATGTAATTATAAACATTTGTAAATAATATAAATTAAGATATAGTAAAATTGATTTGTTTTCAACTCAGATGAGTGAATGTATTGAGTCATAGTATTCTTTGTTTTAGGTTCTCATAACATATATTGTAGTATTGTATGTTTTCTTAGGGTTAGATTTTGGAACTGTAACATTTAAAAAATAAGAAATTTTTGACTTATATGTGTTTAGTTCTATGTGTATTAAACACTTTTTAAGTATAACTAGATTTTGACCCGCGGTTTCAAACCGCAGGATAATTTTTCGAAACAATCTAAATTTATTTGATATAAATTTGTATTTTTTTATTGTATCTACATTTGGATGTTATAAATGAAACATTATATTGAGTATTTTAAAATCCGTCCCGACCCGCTGTTAAATCGACAAATTTTGTGGTCTCATATATAATCCGGTTTAGTTTTTAATAAAAAAATATTTAAAGTTCCTATAAAACCTATAATAACAGCTAATACCCAGGATCTGGCTATCGGTTGAACTAACAGATGACTCAATATGCAATCCGGTTTGACTTAAATTATTATAGTTAGAGTATTCTAATATATATTCATGAATGTTTAGATGAATGATGGATATATAATGAAAATGATGTTCCAATTTTAATACTAATTTTAGTCAAACTAAATTTTCATCTTGTTGTAAGTGTAATGGATCAGTATTTGAGAGGATGCATATTAAAAATAAAATATATTTGAGTATCAACAATTTATATACGTCTATTACAATTTACTGATTTATGTTTGTAAATATAATTTCATTTATTTAGTAAGTTTACTTTTGTTAGTCACATGTTATTAGATTTTTTTGATGTTTTGTTTATGAGTTATGTTAAATTTAAAAGTTAATTTCATTAATCGCATTAATT
The DNA here is from genome assembly GCF_000801105.2 of Raphanus sativus. Taxonomy (NCBI): domain Eukaryota; kingdom Viridiplantae; phylum Streptophyta; class Magnoliopsida; order Brassicales; family Brassicaceae; genus Raphanus; species Raphanus sativus. Next base: position 11,723,335 of record NC_079518.1, read on the forward strand.
TTTATTTATATTTGTATTATATATTAATTTTTATTTATATTTTTCTTATATATATAATTATATTTTACAACTAATTAAACTATTGACACATAATCTCTTGCATCAATTTATGTTTTAGTGTAGTGTTTTATGATATAATTGTGTTAATATATTTGTTGAATTAGTTAATATTTGATAAATATATTGCATGTGTTTGAATAACCCGTAAAACTATGTTCGTAAAAAATATCAATAATAACATGTTTCATCGTATACTAAATATTAATAGTATCAAACTATTACTATATTTATCATATATGTATATATATAGGTGTATATCTAATTTTAATACTCTAAATATATGAATTATATTTTTATAATTTAGTGAGGGTTTTGAAAAAATTGTTTTTTTTTTGCATTTGGATTAATATATAGCTCTATATATACAAATTAATAGATATATATCATTATTTATCACATTAATAATTAAAATATAATTAATTTGTTATTAAATTTCGTATTAATTAAATTATATTCATTAGTTTAAAAATAATAAATTAGTTAGTTAGCTCCTTAGTTTTAGGCATGATGTATATTTCATATTAATTAAGTTAAATATAACTAATTCAAAGTTACAAATAATTATTTTTTCAAAAATAAAAGATCAAATGATCATGAGGATTATAGTATATTAACAAAATTAGTTGATGTGATTTAACATTATTTTATTTTGTTATAATTTATTACAATTTATATATTACTTTTGGTTTATTTTGAATAAATTTTATCTTTAGTATTCACATTATAAATTTAAATACACATATATTTTAAATCTTGATATGTTTTTATTTTATATCATAACTCTTAACTTGTTTAAAATTGTTTAAAAATCTTGTTTTTAATATATTATGTATGTGGAATGATAATAAAAACAAAGTTAAGTATTTTTTTTCAAATGTTTTTAAAACATAAGACGTTTCTTATATAAATATATAATCAAACCGATTTTCTTTTGCGCGTATGTAGGAATCGGTTGCATATCGAATAATATCTCATTATTAATAGATGTTTGCTAGATTAAAAAAACATTATGTGATAATAATTAATGTATTTATTTTAGTTGGACTGTTATAATTTTTTTTTGTAGTCCAAAACATAGTCGATAAATATTGCTCATGTTTTAATAGTATTGATTTAAGTTTAATGTAGTTTTTAGTTAATTAATTAAGTTTATAGTTTATATTTAGGATCTAGATGACTTCCAAAAAGTCTTCTGACGAATAGTATTTACGGGTTAGAAGATTTCCCTGAAAATCTTCGGAATTGGAAAATATTTGACCTAAATGAAATTTTTGTCTCCATATATAAAGGAAAATTTACACATTCTACCTCTTCCTCTCAAATAGCTGCAACAAAGATATAATGTTTTTCACTCTAATACTCTATAACCTCTCTCTAATCTCTTTGAACTTGAAAACACTAAAGTTTATATCAATTTCTCATTTTGTATCATGTCTTTCTCACTAATTTATCTTGTTTTTGTAGGTTTTTAGTCACATGGTTCTCATCTTGCACTCCTTTAAAGGTAGATCTAAATATTCTGGATATGTATTTTTGTGTGTTTTAAGGTAGATCTATCTCATATTCCACTTATTTTCTCTTTTTGAAGTCATTTGAACATTTTTGGATTTGCAAGTTTTTCAAATCTGGGTTTGGATATGCAGGTTTTTCAGATCTGGATCAGACTTTGGAAGACTTCTGAGAAGTCTTCTAAAATATAATACACTAGAATATTTCCTAGAAGTCTTCTGATGTAGTCTTCTCCCATATCTTCTCTTTCATAACAAATATGAGCGTTTTAGTAAGTTTTCATGTCTGATTTTTTTTCATTTAGTAACCTCTTGTTGCATAAAGCTCTCACTTTTTTTCCAAACTAAAATTCTCCAACCTCTCTCTAATCTTTTTAAACATAAAAACATAAAACTCATATTTTGTTTCATGTCTTTCTTACTAATTTATCTTGTTATTGCAGATTTTTATCAGGTTCTCATCTTCTACTCCCTTAAAGATATAAAGGTATATCTAATTATTTGGATATGTATTTTTGTGTGTGTGTTTTAAGGTAAATCTATCTCATATTCCACTTATTTTCGCCTTTTGAAGCATTTGAACATTTTTGGATTTGCAGGTTTTTCAGATCTTGATTTTAATATGCAGATTTTTCAGATCTGAATCACACTTTGAAAGACTTCTAGGAAGTCTTCTCGGAAGTCTTCTAAAATATAATGTGTTAGAAGAAGTCTTTTGACATAGTTTTCTCCCATGTCTCCTCTTTCATAATAGACCTGAGCGTTTTGGTAAGTTTTCATGTCTGATTTTTCTTCATTTAGTAACCTTTTGTTGTATAAAGCGCTGATCTTTTTCTCAAACAAAAATTCTCCAACTTTTCTTTAATCTCTTTAAACATGAAAAAACACCAAAATTTATATCAATTCCCCAGTTTTTCTCATGTCTTTCTTGCTAATTTATATTGTTTTTTCAGGTTTTTATCACATGGTTCTCATCTTCCGCTCCTTTAAAGGTATATCTAATTTTTTGAATATGTATTTTTGTGTGTTTTTTAAAGTAGATTTATCTCATATTCCACTTATTTTTTCTTTTTGAAGTAATTTGAATATTTTTAGATTTGCAGATTTTTTCAGATCTGAGTCAGATTTTGGAAGATTATGGGAAGTCTTCTAACATATAATGCGTCCAAAGACTTTCTGGAAGTCTTCTGGCGAGTCTTCTCCCATATCAAGTGGAGTCGAGCTTGTCTTTGTGGAGGATTGATCTATAATAGTTTTGTTTGTGGTTTGTTTTGTGATTTGTATGTGTACTCTTTTTCAATTGTGAATTTTTGTAAATTTGAAGAGATATTAATGAAAATTTGGTAAATTTGTTCACTGTCCATAATATTGTCTTGCCAAAAATACTTGACAATATTGAAATTGATACAACATCAATACAAAAACATAGTAAACAAAAAATTAGTCAAATTTACAAAATATGAAACATTATATAAATTCAAAAATATAAAAGTTTCACTAGAAGACTTCTGGAAAGTCTTCCGGAAGACTTAAATATAGCGGAATAAAAGCGGAATATTAAAATTTAGGTGGGAAACTCAAGTTTTAAGTGAAAATTGAAATTTTAAATTTCATGAAAGTTAAAAATTATACCCTATGATCTAAGAAGACACATTAAACCATATGACTTGATATTCTTAAAGTTACTTAATACTTTTGAAAGTTAAAAAAAACATATCTTAAAGTTACTTAACAAGTTTACAAAGACTAACCTATAAGACTTCTACGAAAGTCTTCTCGGATCAGCTAAAAAAATTAATAAACATGAATGTTGGTAACCTCATAACTATCACCAATTAAGTTATAAATTTTATTCAGTAGCCCCCAATATTGATTAATATATATGAATTAACAAGAAAATATTAAAAAGTCTAGGAAGTCGTCCATTTAGGTCATTTTTGCAATTGTAAATTTACAAAGGAAGACTTCTAGAGAAGTCTACTCTAGAACAAACTTTTTTGGAAGTCTTCAGGGGTGTTTGTGGGAATGTGATTTGTAGTGATTATTAGAGTTTTCAAATCTAGTATTATTGGTATATAGATTCTCACATTCTCATTAAAATCTAGTGTTATTGGTTTGATGATTCTATAATTCTTTACAAAATTATTTGTTATTCAAAAAGTTTATATTTTAATGATTCTACAAATCTATTAAAGTAACTGTTATTGGGAGTTGTATTCTCAATCTTTTCACTCTCAAAACAAGATTTTGAGAATACTACATGTTTCTCTTAGATTCTTAAAATCATTACATTATTTCTTTCATATATTTTTACAATAATACAAAATTCTCTACAACTCTTTCCAAATTTAACAAATCTCATAACTTTTCAAATCAACAAACTCTATAAAAATTCAAGTCCCACTTACAACCCCTTCACTTGTAAATATTGTCTTACTTTTGTTAACAACTTTTTCGAAAATATTAGAAAATACTTCCCGGTAAGTCGTTTAGGATAAACATGTTAGTTTTGCATTTGACCGAATTGTATCAGAAATTTGACTTTATCTAAACGACTTATAAAGAAGTCGTCCAGCAAAATAAAACTTCAATATTTAATTATAGTTAGACGACTTCCATGTAAATGGTTTCAGGTTATTTTTGTAATTAAAAAGAAAAAACATAAATATTTAGTTTTATCTGCACGACTTATATGAAAATCTCCGGTGGAGCACTTACACGGAAATCTTCTGTAATCATGAAAGTTTGACAAGAATCTCTGAATAAACTTGGATTTAAAACGAGAGGGTCTTGGTTTGTTTTATTTTTTTTCTTAAGTAAGGCTCGGGTAGCCTTGTCATGGTGTGGAGGTGCGTAGAAAGCGCGTGGTGAATCCTTTCAAGTTCCAATGGCGAGTTGAAGTTGGAGTTGGAGGAGGTCAATTGAGTACAGGCGCATAAGAGGTGGAGGTGCAGTCTACAGCAATGGTTTTCTATTAGTTAACAGTCCGGTTTGTTTCTTCTATGAATGGGGTTGAGTCTGTCTAGGTGTTTGTAGTCATAGGCTTGTCTTGTGTCTTGTAGTTTATGTGTTAATTTTCATCTTTGGCTCTGGCTCCAGGTAGTATTGTTTACTATGCTGGCTTTTGGCTCCGGAAGAATCCGGTTTGTATGCGTCTTGATGTAACCTTTGTTGAATATTTCTTATTAATCCATCAGATGACAAAGAAAGAAAAAGAGTGGTGTAGACATAACACGTGATTCATATTAATTGGTACATTTTAAAATATCTCCAATATGAAGCCTAACTATAGAGACTTCGGGGGGTGTATTCAACCGAGAGTTTTAGGTGATTTGTATTAAAATGATAAATCCACTGTTATTCAAACATGAATTTTAAAAACTCATTTAAAATCCACTGTTATTGAACTTGACATTTCGTAAAGTACTCTAAAATCCACTGTTATTAAAAATATTTTAAGTTGTGGAGTTTTAAAGTTTTGAGGTGATTTTAGGGTGTTTGGGTGGAGTTTCTTAGTTAAAAAAATTAAAACTCAAATCTCATGGTTTTAGGTGATATTCTAAAGTATTTTAACAAAAATCACTTAAATCTCTGCAACTTATTAAAATCATCTAAAACTCCATTAAAAATCAAATCACATCAAATGTTAAATTGAATACATCCTCCTTCGTGATTTCACCTTTAAAATAAAAAACTTTACAGACGTGTCTGACAAGGTGGCAACTTAGAAAGTTCCCATCCCCTTAGAGTAAGCTATATAAAAGGTTTGGTAGATGGTATTCGTAGAAGGTGCCAGCCCATTTAATCAAGCAACATAACCCACAAATTACTAAATGGATCACAATTTTGCAATAAATTGTTATTTGTTAATAAGATATCTTCAATAGTGATTAGTTCTATCTCCAATGAATCCAATTTCGGAAGAAAATTAGAATCAATAAAGAAAACACCTAAAACAAGTCAGTTGATTTTGGGAATTCTGGTTGCTCCACTCGAAATTGCCACTTCGTTTAATACCTTACATATCAATCAATGAAATTAGAACAAGGTTGTATTCTAAAATAAACCTCGAATCTGAGATCGTCGAACAGAATGTTAACCATATCACAAAGTGATAGTACATTGTCATGTAGAAAACGACTAGTGACTTGAAGTGAAGCCACCTATGAGACCTAACCACAAGAAGAGGGTTTGGCTGCAGAATAAGTGGCAAAATTAAAGCTCCAGAAAACTACTACAAATACCCACAGCCTCACTACACTTCAATCCACCAAATTACGTACAATTTCCTCTTTGTGAGGACAAATATCGTTTAAGAACAAAATGGCCCCAAAAGGTGTAACAAACATTATAGCTTTTGTCTTTGCACTGAGCAGTATCCTCTTCATCGGCCAAACCAATGCCCAAGGCCGGCCTAATCCCCGGTGGCCTCCACCTCCGCCATCATTGGTGTGTCCACCATGTATTTGTCCAATATTATCACCACCTCCACCTCCACCTCCACCAAACACCCCACCGCCAACCCCTCAGACTTCACCAATAATACCAGTGGCTTCCCCACCGCAGATACCACCTAGCAACCTACCGCCAACGTTTCCACCAAACAATCCATCACCAACCACACCACCACAGACTCCACCAATACTTCCAACCACACCACCGGAGACTCCTCTAATCCCACCACCGCAGACTCCAGTAAGTCCTCCAATTACACCATCGCAAACTTCACCCCAAACATCTCCAACAATATCACCCCAGCTTCCTCCATCAAACATCACGCCAACGCCTACGGAGGTTCTACCAGTGCGTCCTTCCGTTCCACCATCACAAACTCCGCCAGTGCATTCTCCAATTATTTCACCTGAACCTCCATTCATCTTACCACCACAGCTTCCATCAGTGCCTCTTCCAATTACACCATCAGAAACTCCATCAACCATATCACCACAGAGTCCACCCCAAACTCCGCCAACCACACCACCACAAACTCCACCAGCACCTCCTCCAAACACACCACGACCTTCTCCTCCTGTAAATTTCCAACCACCACCGCCCCCACCGCAGACGCCTCCGTCTCCTCCCCCAAACTCCCAACCACCACCAGTGCCTTATCCAATTTTTTCACCTGAAACTCCACCAGTCTTACCACCACAGATTCCCTCAGTGCCTCTTCCAATTACACCATCACAAGCTCCACCAACCACACCACCACAGACGCCGCCACAAAGTCCACCTCAAACTCCGCCAACCACACCACCACAGACTCCACCAGTGAGCCCTCCAAATACACCACCACTTCCTTCTCCTCCTCTAAATTTCCAACCACCACCGCCCCCACCACAGACTCCTCCACCTCCTCCCCCAAACTCCCAGCCACCACCACCACCAGCTTGTCCCAGAAATGCCACTCAATTAAGGGCATGTTCAAATACCATAAGACGTTTTGGTAACTTCCTAGACTTTGGAAGGGCACAACCATGCTGCTCTCTCATCCGAGATCTATCTGATGATCAAGTAGCTGCTTGCCTATGTGGTTTGGCGCAACCACAAAGTCAAATATATTACCCTCCATCTCGCAATATTTTTATCATTTGTAGGGCTTGTGGTCGCCCGATGCCTCGAGGTTTCATGTGCCCATAATCGTTACTATATGTACGTTTATAAAATTACCTATATACTTTAACGTACTCACTACTTAAACCACAACTAAAGATTTGCGGCCTTTTTTTTTATATCAATACTAATGTAATAAAACATCAATAAATTCTCTTTTACATATGTTGTTTGTTGTTCTGTTTCTGATCACATTATCTAAGCTATTGAAATTTATAAAAGCATGCAGTATATACATGTATGAATATGGTTAGTAATACAATCACTAATAAAAACTATTTTAAGACCTAGTCTTATAGATATTGATCTAGTTAAGAACTTATCCGAAATAATTTAAGCATTAAAATGAATAATCTTTACAGAATGCAAATACCTTATATGATTCTAAACAAACACAAATATTCGTAAAAAATATTAATATACACTAATGAAATAGAGCACCCGATATTTTTTCAATCCTTTTCATTTTTTTTTAAGTTTCAGCTAGTAGTACAATATATTCCAAATCTTTGTAGTATCCAAAATGATTGAACAGATTCTACCGAAGTTTTAAAATATATCTTTGAAACTGAAACATACGCTACAACCAAAGAGCTGAACAACAAAAAACCTACGGAAAAAGAAATTCTTGCCATACTATCTTTGGCACAACCACACTATTTTCGTTCATAGCAAGTGTTTTTTTTTATATAAGTTGCTCCCATGTAAAGATTCTGGAGAAACCTGAATGGTAGGAACTAGATGTGACCCAAGAGTAATATCTGGTCCGTGGAGAGGACATGGTAGAGACGCTCGAGAAGAATATCACATGAAGGATTTGAAGATGCTGGAAGAAAGCTCACTGAGAACGGACCCTCTAGCTCGAGGAAATTCCTAGTAGCTGAGTACCCTCATTTCCCGTAAAATTCAAAGGCGGAGTTAAGTCTGCCAATGATCAAACGAAAATCTCCCAAGAGAAGTATCTTCTAAATCGAATAGGTATAAAAATAGTGTAGATCGATAATTAAAACAATGATATAATTATATGAAAAGAGAAACTCATTTTTAAATTTAAAATCGACAATCATATCGTTCCAACATTTTAATAACGAAAAAAACAGTCAAAAATATATTTGCGGCACTCAAAATTATATAGCAACAATAAACACCAATATACAGTACTACAATAAACAGATGAAGTTTTTTATTATAATTTAAGTAAGAGATGTTTTTGTCTAAAAATGAAAAGTAAAAAAAAAACTAGCAATTCAAATGAACATCATCTATATTATCAAAAGAGAAGTACCATTTAAAATTCCGGCACAGTTTTTCAACTTATTTACATTTCTATGCCACTGATAATTTAATTACACTTCTATTTTAATGATTTGTATTTTCCACTTAATGTATTTTCTAAATTAAATTTGAATTAAATACACTTCATTCACTTTTCCACTAAATCAATATCAAAATTATTTATTTTTATCAGCTTCAAAAAAATATATTCATTTTTATTGTACAAACAATTCATGAAAGTTATAATTTCAACTCTTCATTTAACGAATCTAAATGAAAAAGTATTACCAAATTCAAACCAAAACTGGTTAAATATCCAAATAAATTTACAAATATGGTATCTAAAGAATCAGAACCAAGCCTGATCCGAACGAAAATATTTCGGGTATGCACATATATTTGAATATGTTAGCTATTTTTAAAGTTAACATTCAACATATAAGCTATTTTAAAATTGTCTAAAATATTTGAAAATATAAAAATAGTCAAAATAAACATCTAAAGTAAATAAACAGTAATCAAAACACTAAAAATACTTAAAATATATATTTATTCTCAATCCAAATATTCAAGTTAAACATTTTTTTAATTTAGGTATTTTATTTTACATTACTCAAATTTATATATTATATTATTTTATTTTTAGACTCTGAGAATTTAAAAGTATATATGAGTTTTGAAAATTTAAAAGGGTTATCTAAACCTGAAATGAACCCGCAAAGATCTAAATCAAACTGAAATAAAAATTTATAAATACCCGAATGAAACTGAAATTTTAAAACTCGAAAATCTCAAATCCAAATAGATTTTAACTAAATCCAAGTGCGTACCCAACTATCCACCCCTAACTTAGTCAATGTAAAATGGTCAAATATTAAAAATACATTTAAAACAGAAATTAATATATGTGCAGTCGCACGGATCAATAATACCTATAGTATAGTTTTAAAGAACAAGCGGCGTTTTTCCTACAAAATCTATCTAGTTAATGCTAAGCCGAATAAGTAAACTCATATAGTTTTCTTTTTGTTCAAGTAAACTCATATAGTTTTTATTCTATAACTAGCATTTAAACATGTACCTAGGTGAGATAGTACCTATTAATTGGTGTCAAGTGGATGTACTCCAAAGAACGTAGTATACGTAAGTGCCGCCAGCTTTAAGATGGAAGATGGGTTTTGTTTTGGCAACAGAGAAGATGCTTTACTATAAATAGTTCCAAGACAAATGTTTTTTGAAGAAATCTCGTATACGTAGAAAAAATTCGGATCCTAAATTGCTAACTAGCTACAAGGTATCGATTGTCAAGTTTTGTAATATATCTTATACATTTTTATCATTTCCGAAGGGATATTGTACACTTTTTTTTTGTGCAACAGATACTGTAAACTTATCTCTTTCGATTGGTTGTAATTAGGTCTCAAAATTCAGAATTTCAATCGGGTTTCGGTTTTATCCAGTCGGATTTTTGTTTGTTGGGTTTATCAAAATTAGTCCTATTCAGATTATTTGAAAGTTCAGTTCGGGACCGGTTCGGATTCTATTAAATTCGGGTCGGGATTAGTAAATCTTCAAAGAATCGATATAATCCAATGTACTTTTGGGTTCGGTTCGTAATCGGTTTTTCGATTTTAATATACCTGATTTGAACATATTTTGTAACAAAAAATAAGTAAAATTGGTTCTTCTGGTTTAAAATACATGCTTTAACTTTTTGCCAAAAATAATAATAAAGGAACATCAACCGTGAACATTCAAAATCAAACGAAAGGAAAAAATATTTATTAATAAAAAAGAAACCAAATAAATCAAAGTATAAAACGAATATCAAATTCTTATGAAATGAGAAATATTGTTTAATGAAAACAAAATGTAAATCTAAATATTTCAAGATTCAACAGCTACCTTCAACCATCAACATTCATTAATAGAACTACCAACATTTATATAATAGATAAGTATATTAGATGTTCAATATATACATACTAGGAGTTGAGATCATGTTTGATATAAGATCTTTTTCGGGTTTGAATATTTCAGATTATATCGGATATCCATTTAGATTCGTGTTTGGTTCAGATAATATCTATAATTCGAAATACTATAAAACAAGATTCATTTGGTATTTATGTCGGGTTCGAATCCGTTCTAATTCATTTATATCGGATCGAATTTGGTTCGGAATTTTGAATTCAATTTATTTGACCAGCCCTAATTGTAATCTTCGCATATTGGGCCTCAACGGCCTATATATACACTTAAAATCCGAAACCATTATTAACATGTCTAATAGGTCCCCCAACCCAAGATTATTTTTGATTTAAAGAATCTCAAAAGCATTATCAGAATGAAGAGAAAGAAAACTGATATTTGATAAAAACAAGTATTATTTCTAGTAAACAAATTGGGAAATTCATTGTCATTGCTGAGGGTTTAAACCTCCAAATTTTAAATTTCTTTAATAAATCTTTAAATTAATAATATTCTTAACACAAACTATGAAAGTGGCGCACATATTTTCTTTGTTATTATAGTGGACATAGTTAAAATTATCATTGACGTGATATTTAACTCCATTAGTTTTACTTAAATATATATTTTATTAATATTAATTATTATTTTTATCAAAACATAGTTTAATTTATTTATAGATAAATTAATTTAAAATCTCTAGCCGGTTTATTATGTAAAGCAGTCGTAAAAATCCAAAAAAAAAATAATAACAAATTTTAGAAACTTGTATATGTTAGAAATGATAAAAAATAATAATATTCTTAATATTTTAATATTCTAATCCATATTTACATGTTCTAATACGTGGTGCTTTTCAGTTTTTTATTTTATTTTTATTTGCAAAGCTTTCTAAAGTTTATAAGATAACTGTTTTAATTCATTTTGATTTGTAAATGTAAAATAATTTTAGGCTGATATATTTTTCGTATATGAATTTTTTAATATAATAAATTTTGTTTGTTCATACTTGAGGAAACAATATAATATTTGATTTATCAAAAAGACAAATATAATAAAGTATGTGTTTAAATAAAACAGACGAAGTTAATCTTCACGCCAGTGTTTATAATTTTGTCTACCAAAAAATAATAATAAAGAAACACCTAAATCACTCTTCTTATTTTCGTAGATTATTTTCACTTTAAACTTTCAAACTTTAAATTTTTATAATAAATCTTTAAAACATAGTTTTAAAGTATTTGTTTAAATAAAACAAACGAAGTTAATCTTCACAGTTGGTGTTTATAATTATGTCCACCATAATAAGAATAAAATACCTAAGTCACTCTTCTTGTTTCTGTATATTATTATGAAAATTTAAATCTTGGAAAATTATTATGGGAATTTTTTTTTATGGTTTAAAGTAGAAGTCATAACCATTTTGTAGGTTTTTAATGAGATTTTCTCTAAATAAATTTGTAAAAGTCAATTAGTTAAGATTCATTTTAATTATTCATTATGATTAAAAAAATAATATAATTTTTACTATGGAACAAAGAAAACCAGCATAAAAGAAATTCAGTATAATAAAAGACTAAATGTTTTTTTCACAAACAAATGATATTATCAATTATAAATTATTAAGTAACTAGATTTCTTAATTTATAATACAGAAATTGGTGGGATTGTCCCTAAACCAAACCATAATTAGCGATTTACCCTTAGTTTTCAAGATCCAAAAACTGGACCATTTTACACTTATATCATTCTCTCTCTCTTCTCTTCTCTATCTTCTAATCTCTTTATCTCTCACACATATCATATTTATGCTTTCATTTTTTCACCATAAATCTCTATTTTTTACTCTGATTCTTTTGACACCTATATTGCTAATGTTATTATCTCATACTAATTCTTTTATTTCAAATTTCATATCTTGAAATATACATTCTTTTATTTAGATTTTATGTAAGTTACCAGCTATTTCATTGTTTACCCGTTATTATTATATTTTAATAAATTTGTAACAGATACATAGAGTGTTAGTTGTTACAAATAAGTTTACGGCTATTTGATAGATAATTGATTAACGGTTAATATATGTATTTTTATGATACTAGCATTGTTAACATGCTAACCTGTTTGTTAGCGATTTGTTTAACACGTTAATAAATAGATGTAACCCGATAACAAAATTTGTAGCATGTTAAAATTTTGTTAATTTGCTAACAATTTTTATATCATGTTAAAAATATGTTAACTCGCTAACAAATTTTGTATAACGAAGTAAGGATAATTTTGTCCATTCAAGTCACAAAAGTCATCATATTTTGCCTTTATGTAACATCATAGGTATTTCTCTAATTTGGACCTCCGTTGGGGTATATCACACATTCACTCTTTATAATAAAATTAGAAGTAGATTTTAACCCGCCCTTAAAAGGACGGATATATTTTTCTGTTTTATATTTTAAAAAATAAATTTGTATTTGTGTTTTTAATTATATTTGTATTTTTGTCTGTATAATATTTTTTAAAATGATTAATAAGAAGTTTTAATAATTATATTAAAATAGTTCGACTACGCCTATATCAATAGGTCATGTTCCTTTTTAATAGTATTGATTTTAAATATTATTTATACACAATTTTAGTTGGTAATTTAGTTTTAGCATAGGGATATTCCATTTACTAAAATCGTGGTATAGTTAATATTCTGTGTAACTATAAATATAGTAACTACATTCAAAATATTTTTTTATTATAATTTATTATATAATGGTAAATTATTAAAAATCATATCATTATATTATCATGTAAAAATCTAATGGTATTCGACAGTCATATAGATGCATTGGTCTATGTTCTAAATGACTAAATATATAAAAACTGTCATCATGAAACTTATTATAAAATTATTATGGTATATGATGTCAATATGTATTCTATGTAACGTCATATACATATGTAATATATATTTTGTGTAATATATGATAATCTAGTATGATGAAAATGGACAAAATATGAATTAACTATATTTGTTATGTTCAGTTAATGATTTGAAGATAATCAAAAACATTTTAAAAAAAAGAAATCAAAAACGATCATCTATGCTAACCTGCTGTCCAATTAGAGTCGGTGGTCATAAGAACAATCATGTATTTCTTCTAATAGTTGATAATCGTAGGTCTAGTTTTAATATAATTTTGGAATATAACACGGTTTAGTTTCATTAGACCATATTAGTTAAGTTTAAGTAAACCGGTTGTATTATCTAAGTAGTGTTTAATAATATTGTAACAAACGTGAAAGGTCCAATATTTAAGTAGGTTAGTAACAATTTTTAAATGGTCCAAATTTTAAATGATAATTTTTAACGGTAGATAAATTTAGGATTCTAAATTAATAGAGTAGATACAAAACTATTTCGAGAGATTAAATAATAAAATGTGTGAAACAAAGTAATAAAACTTCCTAAAAGAATCAAAGAAACCAATATTATTCAAACACATCCCACTTAAAAACAGTTGTGTAATGAAAATCACTTTATTCCTTTTTTATAACATTATCCCGAGAAAGGAAAAAAAAAATATCATCATCTTCTTGTTGGTAGATGAAACATCCAAGCATCTTCTTCCAACAAAGTCACTATAAGCACTCAAATCCACTTTCCCTTTAACCTCAAAAAAAAAAGAAAAGAAAAAAAAAGATGGCGAATATGCCGATGGACATCATCACCGATCTCTTCCTCCGTCTCCCGGCGTCGACGCTAGTCCGATGCCGAGTCCTCTCCAAGCCCTGCTTCTCTCTAATCGACAGTCCAGATTTCATCTCCTCCCACCTCCACCACACGCTCCAAACCGGAGACCACCTCATGATCCTCCTCCGAGGACCTCGCCTCCTCGTCACGGTGGACCTCGATTCGCCGGACAAAGTCTCCGACGTCGAGCATCCTCTCAAAGCCGGCGGGTTAACCGAGGTTTTCGGTTCTTGCAACGGTTTAATCGGTTTATCGAACTCACCGACGGATATGGCTCTGTTTAACCCTTCAACACGGCAGATCCACCGGTTACCGGCTGAACCGGTTGATTTCCCCGAAGGGTCGAGGACGCGTGGGTACGTGTTCTACGGGTTCGGTTACGATTCGGTTAACGAAGATTACAAAGTCGTGAGGATGATTCAGTGCAAAGGAGGCGCTGCCGACGAGCTTGTGTTCGGTTTCCCGTACGAGGTTAAAGTGTTTAGTTTGAAGAGGAACACGTGGAAGAGAGTCAAACGTGTTCTTCCCGCGATTCAGTTATTGTTTTACTTTTATTACCATCTCTTGTACCGTCGCGGGTACGGTGTGTTGGCTTGTAATAGTCTCCACTGGGTTTTACCTAGACGACCTGGACTCATCGCTTTTAATACCATCATAAGATTCGATCTCGCCTCCGAGGAGTTTGAGATTCTTAGCTTCCCAGAGTCGCTTGCTCACGAGAACATCGATATAGGGGTTCTTGAGGGTTGTCTTTGTTTGATGTGTAACCATGAGTTTACCTCTGTTGATGTTTGGGTCATGAAGGAGTATAAAGTCGATGAGTCTTGGAGTAAGGTGTTTAGCGTTCCTAAGCCGAAGAGTGTTGAGTCTTTTGACTTTATGAGACCTCTGCTTTACTCCAAGGACAGGAGGAAGGTTTTGATTGAGGTGAATAACGCGAAGCTATTGTGGTTTGATTTGGGGAGTAAGAGGTTGAGGACGCTTAGGATAAAGGACTGTGATAGTTCTTATAGTGCGGAGTTGCTTGTGAGTAGCCTTGTGTTGGGGTGTAAAGGTGATCCTAGTGAAGCTAAGAGAAGGAGAGAGCGTCGAGCTTTGGAAGATAAGATGATGCAGCAGAGGAATAAGAGGTGGTGTATTTGCTCATCTCTAGTTGGTTTTGATGTGTTAATGAGATGTGCTCATAACATGTTATGTTGTTACGTTTTCAGGGATGATTTTCTGTCAAAGGGGTTCAAGCTGGTGTTATGAGCAAAGAAAAAGGGAACTTTGATAATAAAGACCAAACCCATGTAAGGTAACTGTAAATAATCTTATTGGAAGTTTTACTTTTTTATAGTATTTAACTATTTTCAAGTGTATAATATTTTTCTTCAGGTGGAAGTGACAATGGAAAAGAAATGGTCTTACTACTAACTCTCTTAACCTATGTATGTTTAAAATATGTGTATGTAGAAGATATGTGCTCTTTATATATAGAGTTGTTCCACGACCAAACACAACAGCATAAAGGTGTAACAGAGTGAGTATAATAATCGTATATGCAAACTCTTTTTGAGTCATGTATGTTTCTGTTTTTGGTTTTGCATCATTTGTTTCTTATGTCTTGTATGTCTATATACTGGATTTCATTAAACCACAATATATTATAGAAACTTAATGTATTGAAATTGTAGGACTGGACTACTTGAGTCACAATGGTTGACTCAAGAAGTAGTAGAACCAGTCAAAAGTTTACCAAAGAAATCTGATTTCATGCAACTCAAACTGAAGTGAATGTAGCTTGGTCGTTGGGCATATTTTAGTTCTTATATATTTCTTATTTAACTTCTGATGAAAGGGCTGCTTTAGAAGCTTCAATAGTTTTCCTTGTACGTTCCAGCTCGCTTCGTCTGCTTCAGATTATAAGCTTATTTCAACAGCACGCAAACTGCTGAGCAAACGCTTTTGATTCTTTTGCAAATAATAAAGCTCAGTTATCTGACTTGCACAAACATACAGACCAAAATCATATTTTATCATCCAAAAGAAAAAAAATATACAGCAGAAATAAAATACTTGATTGATAATTTTTAAAATTTTTATCTTTACCCTCCATGATACCGAATACTATATGGCAATTTCATCAAGAACAGCTTGTGAAATTAATAGAACTAGGTGATTTTCCCGTGCTCATGCACGGATATAAATATTTATAAAATAAATATAATATAATAGCTGATTGCTATATATTTTAATTTTAAATTTAATTTATAATTTTAATGCAAAATTTATATTAATAATATTGAATTACTTTAATTCGACATATGATTTTACATATGTTATATCTAGTGGATTTAGTTATCATTTAGGTATATTGGATTGCATTCAACTATAATATTTTTTATTCTAAATATATTAAAAATTTGATTAATTTTCTTATTTTCATTTAGGTTGGTTGTTGTCTTCTTTAATTTTAATATAATATATTATTTTAGATATACGGTTGATTAGTTTATGTTACTTAATTATTTTATGTAATCATCTAATAAATTAGATAGATATATCAAAATATTTATATTACTTTGAAAATATATATTTTATTATTTAAAATTATGTTTTATAATAAATAATATTTTTAATATCAAAATTATCTTTCTGAAATTTTGTTTTTATAAAATCACATTATATACAAATATATATATATATATATATATATATATATATATATATATATATATATTCATCTAAGAAACAATAAATATAAAGTAAGTATTTTATTACTTCAAAAGTATATTTTATGTTATTTAAAAATATTTTTAAATTAGAATATTAGTATCTTGAGAAATTTACCTTTTTAATGAAATCATATTATATATACATATATTTTCGGTTTTAAATTTATAATTTTTTTCTTTTTAATATATATGTTATATGGAAAATTTAAAAAAGACTAAAAATAATAGTATTTAAATGTAATATTTTTAATTCATTAAAGGTATCAGTGTAATTAACTATCATGAAAAATAATGTGAGCGCAACACATAAGAAACTGACTTCTCAAATTATACATAGATAGATATATATTTTTATTGTTTAAAATTATGTTTTAAAATAAATAATATTTTTTTCTAATATCAAGATTATCTTTCTGAAATTTGTCACATTAGATACAAATATATATATTTTCATCTAAGAAACAATAGATATAAAACAAGTATTTATTACTTCAAAATTATAATTTATGTTATTTAAAAATATTTTAAAATAGAATACTACTATCTTGTGAAATTTCCTTTTTAATGAAATCTTATAATATATACATATAGTTTCGTTTTTTAAATTCGATTTTTAAAATTTTAAAATTTTCCTTTTTTAATATATATGTTATATGGAAAATTTCAAAAGGGAAACTTAAAAAATAATAGGTATTAAATGTAATATTTTTAATTCATTAAGAGTATCGATGTAATCAACCATCGTGAAAGTTAACGTGAACGCGACACATAGAAAAGTGACTTCTCAAATAATATTATAGAGATCTCTACAATACATAACCGATTATAAACCCTGAAGAAGAAGAAGAAAAAAAACTTCACACCTAGTATGTCTTGGGCCTTGATAGAGCCCATTTAGGATATTTGCATATAAAGTCAAGTCAAAATACATGATTAAGAAAAGAAGGGTGAGAACCTATAGCCTAGGGTTTCGCTCGTTTTAAGCTCTGAACCTATTCTAGGGTTTGTAAAATACATCCGCCATGAAACATCTGAAGCTATTTTCAACCACAACCAGACATGAAACACAATCATCAAACTCAGTAAGAGAATACTCATCAGACCAAATCCCTGTTGATCTACATATGGAGATATTCTCTCTTGTCCCGGCAAAGTCTATAGCTAGGTTTCTCTGCGTATCGAAATTATGGGCATCAATACTTCGTAGTCATGATTTCACTGAGTTATTTCTGACCAAGTCTTTGACTCGTCCACGACTCTTTTTCACGGTAAAATCTAAGGGCAAGTTGTTGTTCTGCTCTTCACCGCAGCCTCATAATCCAGACGACAATTCTTCTCTTGTTGCCACTTCTTATCACCCTACGTTGATTCCTGATTATCATCCAACTTATATCTGTAAACCGGTATGTGGATTAGTCTTGCTTCAGGGATGTGGAACAAGAAAAGAGCGGCTGATTTGTAACCCTGCCAAGGGAAAAGTCCGAACCTTACCTAGTATACCTAGAAATGGAATAAACTCTCCCAAAGGAATATACTTAGGCTATGACCCGCTGGGGAAACAGTTCAAGGTATTGTGTTTGGGTATGAGAACCTATAGACGCAATAAAACTCATTGGACTTTGACATTGGAGTCTGGAAAACTTTTGTGGAGAGAGCTCGAACCCAAATTCAGTTTTAAGGCGAATGGTGATATATGCGGTGATATATGCATAAATGGTGTTTTGTATTTCGAGGGTACGTTGGAAGGGTCTTTTGTGATAGTTTGCTTTGATGTTAGGTCAGAGAAGTTCAGTTTTATTAACAAAGATGAAGACATGTTACCAAAAGCTAATGATCATCATACTAGTCTTTCAACTTTGTTCAACTATAAAGATAAACTAGGTTTACATCGTCGGTTTAAACAAAACCTTGTGTTGTGGGTTGTAGAAGATTCTATAAACCATAAATGGTCAAAGCATAGCTATGTATTTTCTCTTTTGGGGTACAATATAGTCAGAGATAATATGTTTGTTGGAATGACTCGTACAGGTGAAGTTGTCTACTCGATGGGCACTTGCGTTTTCTTCTACAATATAGAGAGGAAAACTTTTAAAAGAGTTGTTATTCAGGGTCTGGAAGGGCTTGAGCATCCTATAATTTGTCGCACCTTTGTGGACTATGTGGAGAATATGAAGTTCATGTAACTGTGTTCAAAAAGGCTTTCATGTATTTTACTTTATACTTTATATATGTCCGGATTTCAATTCTATGATATGATATTAAGGTTGTTTGCATTTAAACTTTGTGCTATAAATTAAGCACATTGCTCTGTTTTTTGTCTCTTCTTTGCTGTCATTTCCTCTCTCTCTCTCTTACACTTTAGGCTCGTTATTGTTTGGTCGGATTACAAATGGACGTCTAGTGGTTGTTGTCTGTTGTCGGGATTTTCATTTAGATTGTTGATACGTGATCAAGTCCATATATGTTCAATCTAACTTGCAAAATCTTCTAATAATCCGTTTTATAAACATATCTTATTGGACAAACTAACTCTCAAAAAGTTTTATTGGATCATATGCATCAGATCATAAGGACCATACAT
This sequence comes from Raphanus sativus, assembly GCF_000801105.2. NCBI lineage: Eukaryota > Viridiplantae > Streptophyta > Magnoliopsida > Brassicales > Brassicaceae > Raphanus > Raphanus sativus. The sequence continues at coordinate 11,742,802 of NC_079518.1, forward strand.
AACCAGATTAGCTGAACCAAAGTAATGTTTTTAGTAATAATACTAAAGATTTAAAACAAATCATATAAAATCAAAACTAGTGTAGAAAGTGAAAACTTGAATGTGATGTTTGTACAATGGAGGATAATGAAACACACAATACTTTTTAATATCATGTCCTCTCGTCTCTACTCTTTTTTTTTGAAACACATTCTTAATTGATTAAAAGAAAGTTAGTTGGGAGCATTAACAGCATCCACAACCACCAAAGGTTGAACAACATTCAGGGCTCTCTTCGCCAAACAATAAGCAGCCATATTCTTCTCCCGTGGGATCCAAACAAAAGAAACAGATTGAATTCGAATTAATGCATAGGGCGGACTATACTTTTAAATATCAGCGTCTCTACTCTATTGTACGAGTTTTCTTAGATAAAGGACTGTGATAATTTGTATAGGGCGGAGTTTCTTGTGAGAGCCTTGTTTTGTAAAGGTGATCTAGTGAAGCTAAGCAACTGTTTAGAAGATAAGATGATGCAGCAGAGGGAGGTCTTGTATGCTCATCTCTTTATGTTTTGTATGTGAAGGTTTATGTCATCTGATTCCTTCATAAGCAAAAGGTGTGATGAAGACTCTAAATGGTTTAGAGGTTTAGACTCAAGCTTAGTAAACATGTGAGAGGCACGTGTGGGTATTACTTCTCTCAGCCAATCAGAAGAGAGTTCTTATTTCTTTGCATTGTATCTTCTTCTTCTTCGTGAGAGTAAGTTCGAGAAGTTTCGACGAGAGTTGTAACTTGTAACAGAAAGAAGAGAGGGGTAGAGAGAGAGATACGATTGATAGAGAGAAAGCTTGAGAGAGTTAGGTGATTGTAAAGACTCTTATTCATCACACATATCTAGTGAATTCCCGGAGAGTCCTCCGGTCCGGTGAGTATAGCGGCTTCTCCACGTTGGAGGAGTGCGGTGAACACCGGGTAACAATCTTGTGTGTCTCTTTCGTTTGTGATTGTTGTTCTTAGTTCGATCTCCAAATCCAAGTAGATTCATGATAGGAATCGCACAGTATGCTCACCTCTTTACGTTTTAATCAGCACAAGTTTTTTAAAATTAGAATTTTATCAAAAAAAGAAAAATTAAAATTAGAAAACATTAAAAATTTTAATTTTATGTTGATAAAAGATTCGATGATTTGGATAAAGGATCCCACTTGTCATCTAGTCTGTATTGGGCTGGGCCTAATACTGTTTAAGGTTTCTTGCATATAAAGTCAGATAGAAATCCAGGATTAAGCGGAAGTCTAGGGCTTGATTCGTCTTGAGCTCTGAAGCGGTTTAATAAAATCTACCATGAAAAATTTGGATCAGCAGTCCTTGGAAGGACTAATATCAATCACGTCCAGACATGAAACACAATCGTCAAACTCGGTAAGAGAATACTCATCAGACCCACAGATCCCAGATGATCTGCTTATAACTATATTCTCTCTTGTCCCGGCAGAGTCTATAGCTAGGTTTCGATGCGTATCTAAAACATGGGCATCAATACTTCGTCGTTCTGATTTCACTGAGTTGTTTCTGACAAAGTCTTTGACTCGTCCGCGGCTCTTTGTCGCGGTAAAATCTAAGGGCAAGTTGTTCTTCCACTCTTCGCCCCAGCCTCATAATCTAAACAATAATTATTCTCTTGTAGCCACCTCTTATCACCCTACGTTTGTTCCTGATTATTGTCCAACTTATATCTGTAAACCGGTTTTTGGATTGGTCTTGCTTCAGAGATGTGGAATAGAAAAAAGGCCGATGATCTGTAACCCTGCCAAGGGAAAAGTCCGAAACTTACCCGAAGTGCCTAGAAAAGGAATAAACACTCCCAAGGGAATATACTTAGGCTACGATCCAATCGGCAAACAGTTCAAAGTGTTGTGTTTGAGTATGAACACCTCACTCTATAATACTCATTGGATTTTGACATTGGAGTATGGAGAGTGTTCGTGGAGAAGTCTCGAACCCGAATTCAATTTTAAGGAGAAAAGAAGTGGTGGAGTAGATCGTGATATTAATATATGCATAAATGGTGTCTTGTATTTCGAGGGTTGTTTGGAATGGTCTTTTGTGATAGTTTGGTTTGATGTTAGGTCAGAGAAGTTCGGTTTTATTAACAAAAATGAAGACATGTTACCAAAGCCTTTTGCTTATGATTGTACTAGGCCTTCAACTTTGTTCAACTACAAAGATAAACTAGGCATACATTGTCGGGTTGAACGAAACCTTGTGTTGTGGGTTCTAGAAGATGCTGGAAATCATAAATGGTACAAGCATAGCTATGTACTTCCTCCTAGGTGGTCCGCGGTACCTACGGAATGTATGTTTGTTGGAATGACTAGTACAGGTGAAATTGTCTACTCGTGGAACTCTTGTGTTTACTTCTACAATTTGGAGAGGGACACTGTCAAAAGAGTCAATATTCACGGTCTGGAAGGGATTGAGCATCCTACATTTATCAACACCTTTGTAGACTATGCGGAGAATATGAATTTTATGTAACTGTGTTCGAAAGGCTTTCATGTATTATTAGTGACTATATTTTGGATTTCAACTCTTGTGACATTTTGTTCCTTTCAGGCTTTGTTTGGATTCAAACTTTATAATAGCTTTTGCTACAAAAATGAGCATTGAACACACACTATTTTGTTTTTCTTTTGTAATCTTCTCCATCTGTCTCTTCTCAAGATGTTTATTCTCACACGTTAGGCTCGTTATTGTTTGGTCGGAGTACACGTTTTAGCAGTGGCATCAAAACATGAGACGAGTATTTGTTATTGTCGAAAACTGTTGATACTAGATCAATTCCATATGTTCAAGCTTAACTTGCACAATCTTCTAGTGATTCATTTAAAATGGGAGCACAGTAAATCTTGCTTGACAAACAAACTCTGAGAAGTTTTATAAGATAATAATAAGCATCAGATCACAAGCACCAGCATAACCAGATCAGCTAAAACAAAGTAATGCTTGTAATAATGCTACAGACAGACAACGACTTAAACTAAATCATACAAATTAAAAAATCAGAGTACAAATGTCCTCTCTCTACTGCACGAGTTTTCTCAAAACGGACTCTGCGCGGTGCTCGAATCCGGGTAAAGCCCATTCATGTTGAATAGTGTCGAGACCATCCTTCTCAGAATTTTTAATATGTATATATTTATTATTAAAATTAAAAAATATATCAAAAGATATTATGATCAAAGCAGTTCAAAGATTATATATATTATTAGTCTTACTAAAATATATTTAATAAAATTTTCTAAGAGATTGTTCAAGTTAAAAAAATCACACATGAAACAAGTCATATTTCTAATTTAATAAATAACCAGATCTTCATTCGCGTAACCGCGCGATGTTATTTTCTATTTTATATGCATATATATTTTTTTTTACATCATTAGTATACATTTTTAATTTTAATCATATATTTAAATGTTTATATAAGTATTTCAAATACAATAATTTATAGTTAATATGTTCTAAATAGTCAGATATTTAAAATCGTCACATGTATTTGTTGCTTTTCTATATATTTATCTTATTGTATTTGCATTTAGTTATTAAACATATTAATATGTTCTTGAAAAAATATATTTTAAAATTATTTTGTATTTATTTTATGTTAAATTTTTGCCCGCCCTTCAAAACTGACTTTTTAGCAATATTTTTACGTTTATTCATTTTACATAATATATTATTGCATATACATAAGTTTAGTTTTAATATAAGTGTTATATAGTTTCCTAATTTTAAGTCGTTCTATTGTCATATTATATTTTTTAACATAAAATTTTATATTTATGAAAATTGAATGTATAATTTTATCAATTTATATAACTTTATCATATTTTATGTAATAATTTTTTAATATGATTGATTATGATTATAAAATAGATAAAATTAGGATAGAATTTTTATTTTAAATTTTATAAATAATAACTGAATATATATTAATGCATAATAATAGTTATTTGCTAATTAAGAAATTAGTGAAAATATTTAAATAAAGTTTTTGAAAATTAAGATATTGTTAAAATGTTTAGATTCTTTTAATATGATTGATTGTGATTATATAATGGATAAAAGAGGATATAATATTTATTTTTCATTTTAAAGACAATAACTGAATATATTAATGTATAATAATATCTCAAAACTAATTACGAAATTAGTGGAAATATATATATATAATATTGAAATTAATATCTTGTTAAGATTTTTTTAAACTGGTTTAGAAATTTTTAATATATATAATATATATATATATATAATTTTAAATTAAAAGATATCAAAAGATATTATATTATGATTAAAGTAGTTCAAAGATTTTATATATTATTAGTCTTACTAAAATACATTTAATAAAAAATTAAGGGTTTAATGTGTCTTGGGCCTAAAACTGTTTAGCTTTCTTGCATATAAAGTCATACATAAACACAGGGAAAAGCGGAACGGAAGTATATAGGGTTTGGTTCATCTTAAGCTCAGCGATTCAATCTAGGGTTTATAAAATCAGCCATGGAAAATTTGGAGCATCAGTTCTTGGAGGGTCTAATCTCAACCCCATCCAGACATGAAACACAAGCATCAAACTCGGTAAGAGAATACTCATCAGACCCAATCCCTGTCGATCTACTTATCGAGATATTCTCTCGAGTCCCTTTAAAGTCTATAGCTAGGTTTCGCTGCGCATCAAAATTCTTGGCATTCATACTTCGTCGTCATGATTTCATGAGTTGTTTCTGACAAAGTCTTTGACTCGTCCGCGGCTCCTTTTCATTGCAAAAACTAAGGGCAAGTTGTTGTTCTACTCTTCACCTCAGCCTCAAAATCCAGACGACAATTCTTCTCTTGTTGCCACTTCTTATCACCCTACGTTTGTTCCCGATTATCAGCCAACTCATATATGTAAACCGGTATGTGGATTGGTCTTGCTTCAGGGAAGTGGAAGAAGAAAAGGGCCGCTGATTTGTAACCCTGCCAAGGGAAAAGTCCGAAACTTACCCAAAGTGCCTAGAAAAGGAATAAACACTCCCCAGGGAATATACTTAGGTTACGATCCAATCGCCAAACAGTTCAAAGTGTTGTGTTTGAGTATGAACAACTCACTCTATAGTAGTCCCAATACTCACTGGATTTTGACATTGGAGTCTGGAGAGTGTTCGTGGAGAAGGCTCCAACCCGAATTCGATTTTACGGAAAATAGTGGTGGAGCAGATATTGGTGATATTAATATATGCATAAATGGTATTTTGTATTTCAAGGGTTGGTTGGAAGGGTCTTTTGTGATAGTTTGGTTTGATGTTAGATCAGAGAAGTTCGGTTTTATTAACAAAGGTAAGCCTACTTATGATTATGCTAGTCCTTCAACTTTGTTCAACTACAAAGATAAACTAGGTATACATTGTCAGGTTGAATATGACCTTGTGTTGTGGGTACTAGAAGATGCTGCGAATCATAAATGGTCCAAGTATAGCTATGAATTGTCTCCTTTGGGGTACGCGATGGCTACAGAACTGATGTTTGTTGGAATGACTAGTACAGGTGAAATCGTCTACTCATGGAACTCTTCTGTTTGGTTCTACAACATAAAGAGGGACACTGTTAAAAGAATCTCTATCGAGGGACTGGAAGGGCTTGAGCATCCTACATTTATCAACACATTTGTAGACTATGTGGAGAACATGAAGTTTTTATAACTGTGTTCAAAAGGCTTTCCATATATTATTTACTTTGTGACTATTTTGGATATCAACTCTTGTGATATATTGTTCCTTTTAGGCTTTGTTTGGATTAAAACTTTATAATAGTTTTTGCTACAAATTGAGCATTGAAAACATACTGTTCTGTTTTTCTGTCTAATCTTCTCCTCTTCATCTTCTCACACACGTTAGGCATTGTTGTTGTCGAATACCGTTGATAGTAGATCAATTCCTTATGTTCAAGCTAACTTACACAATCTTCTAGTGATTCATTTAAAATGGGAGCACAGCAAATCTTATTAGACAGACAAACTCTGAGAGTATTATAAGATAATAAGCATCAGATCACAAGCACCAGCATAACCAGATCAGCTAAAACAAAGTAATGGTCGTAAATCGTAATAATGCTACAGACAGACTTAAACCAAATCATACAAAATCAAAAAATCAGAATACAAATGTCGTCTCTCTACTGCACGAGTTTTCTCAAAACAGACTCTGCGCGGTGCTCGAATCCGGGTAAAGCCCATTCATGTTGAATAATGTCGAGACCATCTTTCTCAGCGCCCAAGCTCTGTTGGCCAATTTTGCAAATACAAGACAGTACAATCAGGACTTGGACCAATGCTAGAAAGAAACAATGTTGGATGATGATGATTCAAGAAAGACAAGAAGGTGCTTGTGATAGAGATAATACCTTTGATGCATCAAAACCAAATCCACCACCCATTTGCATCATTCGTTGTGTATCATCAATAGCTGCATAAGAAAGATGATATAACTTGCAATGAGTAAAAGAGTTCTGTGAGGAGAAATGGTTAGGTGAAGACTAACCATTTTCATCTCCAAGAATGAGACTAAATAAGCCTCTTAGTCCGAACAAGTTCAAGAAGTACCTAAGACATGGAAAGAAGAAGAGGTCATGAAACAAGAGAATATTAAAAAACATAAGAGTGTCATCCTCTATGTAACTAGATAGATACCATGAGCGGCTGCTGACATAGCTAACATCAACAGTGCTCAAGTCAATCCCGTTCTGTAGCATAGACCTGAACCTCTGAGTCAGTGGAAATGGTATTTTGGCTGTTAAGATAAGATTAGGTAAGTTTCAGATACTGTCGAGTCTGTAAAAGCTAAAAGGAAGGAGGGAGAAATATGTAAAAAGGGGGAAACAAACCTGCAACAAACCCAGAGAAGAAGAAGTTGACCCATGCATAAGTGAGTGTCTGGCATATACAGTAGAGTTCATCAGTTTTCCTATAACACGAAGAATGATAAAATAAAAAAAAATTGAACATTACCTGTGGTATAATCATAGAGAGATTTTTCTTCATCATATCCATGGCCATGTTGGGATCAGAAAACATCTGAGCTTGTGGGTTTTGTGCTTGGTCCTTGGGCACATGTAGCAATCCATTTTCCTGCACCAATGAAGCAAAATACTTAAACTTGAGAGAGAGCACAGAAGCTATACCGCTTAAAGCCTTTCTAATTCTATAGTCAAAGCTGGTGCAAATCAAGTCGTAGTAAAGACTGCTATTGTCAGGAGACTATACCCCCCAATCTCAGAAAGTTGCAAACTTTAACAATCAATCAAACCTACCTCGTTGCTGAAGTAGAATCTCCGAGCTCGGAAGGACTTGGGCGGGATGAAATTGGCGCCGGCCTTCAGATTCCGAGCCCTGATTACAACTTGCCTGAAATACACCAAACCCCCAATCAGATGATTCTGATAAACAGATCTGTTTGTAGAAGAAAGATGATGACTCACCCTTCTTTGACGATCTTCGCGTCGGGAGTGGGAGACGAACGCATGAGCTTGGAGACGAAGTAGCGGAGAACACCGATTAGAACCATCACTACGGAGAGAGGGATCAGAACCCAGTCTCTGATCGCCGTGTCTAGTACCAGATCTTCCGCCATTTGATAATTCTCTCAAGAGTTTTCGATCGGAGAATCGAGGATTCCAACGACAAGAAAAAACTGATTTAACCAAATTGGATCTGATAACCGAATTAAACCGAACTGTGTCTTTAACCACCACTCCGTTTTTTTTTATAAAGCTCACCAACCGTACCAGACCGCCACAAATCGTCCATATCACCAGAGCTAACCGGGATATTTTCCCTTACCAAGTAGGATGACGTAACTGTTGTTGTGACGACGGTTTACTTGTAAGGCGTACAATGAACTGAGAAGCCCCACACATCCAATTTTATCGTATATACACATAAGTAATGCATGAGTTTAGAACCAGTCTTTCACATAGAGCCGCCTCTAAGACTAGTGAGTGAGCCTGGCAATTCAATATTAATCTTTCATATCATGTAAAGTTTCATAAGATAGTAGTCACCGTGGCATTCAATTTTTCAAACAAAATCCGCCATTGCACTAATCCTCTGTAAAACCCTTAATTTACCCCCTAGCGTTTTTAACACTGATGGCGTTTTTATGTGGTTTATATCCTCTTCTGTTACAGATAACTATGGCGTTTGCAATGAAATTGGCTGAGAAGATAACCATTTACTCTAGGCCAGCAGAAAACATAATAATTAATAAGCAGAAGCAAATACTCTACTGCTTCCTAATGAACACACAAACAAATAAAATAACTTTTTCTATTTACTTTTTTCTTCCTAAAACATTCATTGCTAAATAGCGTTGAATACAAACCATCTACACCATTTGCCACTTAAATAGTTACACAATTACACTAGAGTTTTCAGTACTAGAAACATCACCATATATACTGTATCAACCTAACCATATTGATACACAACAAAGGAAGATGAAAATAGCATTAAAGTTAAAAGTGAAAAGGTACTTTTCTTCCCTATCAGAGTTCTACATCCAAGAGTCATGAGTAGGTCCACCTAGATACACCTGCAAGAGGATTGTGATACAGATATCAATAGCTGGTATATAAATATCATAATCTGTGAGATCAAGCTTCACTTACACTAGTAGTTCCTAGTCAATTAAGTCAGAACCAGAATATATCAAGACCGCTTGTACATTTGGCGCCTCAGCATCTCATTTACCCCCACAGCTGAAATGCTCTCACACCCAAGAAGCTCGCGGAGCTTCTCATCACACTGAATAGCCATTGGATTTACCGGGTCCTGTAAACATATTGAAAAGCAGAATCAACTATGCATAGTTTTCTTGTGTATGACCATTCAAAAAGGATTATCTTATTGAGCTTTTGTTTGGCAGTAAGAAGGGAAACTTTGTGAAGAAACAAAGGAGGAACCAGAGACTTTCAACACTAACCTCTAGATTGTTGAGTTTTATATATTCCCACACACGGCGAATAATCTCTTCCTCAGTCATCTCCGTCTCACCAGTGCCAAAGAACTTAGCAAGTGGCTCAGATAATGCAACAGTTGAGGAGGTTGAACTAACAGGCTCTGTGGTCTCAGTCTCAGCCTTAGTCTCCACCTCAGCTTTTGCCCGTTTCGCTTGACCAGAGTCCTCTGCTTACAAACAGTCAGTAACTTGAATTAACCAAAGACATTCGAAAAAAAAAAGAACTTGTAATGAAAGCATTACTTGATGGATCAAGGGGGAGAATATGCTTAGAAAGCAACTTATTCATCTTAAACATATCAGTACAATCAGTCTCGAAAACCACACGCAAAGCATCATCACAGATGATCTTCCGCTTGTTACTCGGGTCTTGGAGGCTGTTCTTCCTTATGTACGCCCACAACTGCCTCACAATCTGACAAACCAAAAGCCAAAAACATTAACAACAAACCCCAAATGGCTTTAAATACACCATTGTCATAATCGTGAATGAGCATATAACCTCAGTTCTGGGAAGGGCAGGTTCACCAACAACGACTTGAAGCTCCGGAGAAACTCTACAGACTTTGTTAAGTCCTCCAGGACCACCCTTTCTTTTAGTTCCAGTTGGTGCACTGCTATAGAGACAAACCCAAGTCATAAAGCTAATAACTTTACATCAAATAAACAAACTTGACTTAAAGATTTAAACTTTCCTAAAAAGGAAACCTCCAGTTACTGCAATTGGAAAGATTACGAACATTAAGCATCAAATTAACGAAACCGAACCCTAATAGTCCCAAAGATCGAACCTTTCTTTTGGGGATTGACTAACAGAGGTGGTTCCTTGTGGAAGTAGCAAAGAGGGTCCTTGTTGCTGACGCTGCCGCGGCGGCATGTAAGGAGGATACGGCTGCTGGAAATTGAGGTCATAAGAGTGGTAAGGAGAAGGGTGGAGAGAGAAATGGGGAGGAGGAGGGTGAAGTGCGAAATGCCCTTTCGCCGGAGCATTGACGCCGAAATGCAGTTGCTGAGGAGATAGCGAGGGTGGAGGTTGTGCGGTTGATAAGGAAGCTGGTGGGAGGAGGAGATTGATTTGGTCTCTGATGAAATTGGTTTTGTCGGAGAGGTCTAACCCTAGCTTAGCCTCGAGGTGGTGAACGACAGTGGATAAGGATGTGAGAGAGGTGGGGTCGGATTGTCGGAGCAAAGTCTCGACTCCTTTCGCTAGATCTTGGTCAGACACCATTGACGGTGGAGACAATTCACGGCTTTTATCATTTACTTAAAAAAAAATGTTTCTCTGTCTTATCCGCTCTCTCTCTATAGTTACCCTTGTCTCTTTCTCTCTCTTCTTCGTTGTCTCTGTTTTATCTCTCTCTGTATAACTCGATGAATGACGAATATGCCCTTCATGGTTGCTTAAATAAAATAAAAACAATTTTGTTCGACGTAGTTCGATTGATTTGTTGTGTTCACCCAACTCACGAAATCATCACATCAGAGATGATGCCAAGATCCTGTATGTGGAACCCTAGTGACGACTGACAAGTTCGGTGGTCTGCTCTATGTCTTGCATTGTTCGCCTCTACAAGAAGGATCTTGGTGGCTTCTTTGAAAACGGTTTGAGCTTCCCGACATAAAAACACATGTAGACCAACACACAAGAGCGAAGGAAGATTAAAAATCTATAGTACAAGTTAAGAAGAAGAAGCATGTGGTGATATTGACTGACGCAAATTAAAAATCAATTCTTCATAAAATCATCACCGTCCCCAATAACTAAGACAATAAAAGAAAAATCTAGACTGTAAGTTTCTCACTTCCCAAAAAATAAAACGAAATGTTCCGACAAAAAAACTATATATCTCTATATATAATCTTCTTCTTCTACGCTCTTCCTCTCATTGTGTCTTCGGCTTCTCAATCTTGACATAAGGAAGAACTCCAAAAAAGTACTTCACCTTCGGACTCCACCCACGTTGCTGAGCTCGACAGAACATCAAAAACGTGTTCGCGCAGTACGAGTTAAAACCCATAAACACATGCCACAGAGCATGCCCCTGAGGATTCACAGGCCACCGAGACACCCTCTCGCAGAAAACACGGTCGCAGAACCAGCAAACGCTTCCCACCAGTACCGTCGCAACGTACCATTTCGCGATCCTCTTGGCCGCATCGTCCTCCGTGTGAATGTAGTACTTGTACATCCTAGGGATGCACAGGAGGCAGAGCACCACGTAGTGGACCTTGAAACCGATCCCGAACCTGACGTAAGCGTGGACCACAGCGAAAGCAGCACCGTAGAGGAAGAGAAAAGTAGGCATGGTGCTTCTGTAATGCCAGTCTGGTGAGTAGAGGATGTACATGTAAAGAAGTATCTCCCACACCATTGGCGTCTCATCACTCTGTTGTAGCCTGGTTTGGACACATAACTATAATCAGGATAAGGTAACGCACGTGTGAAAAAAGAGAAGGGTGATAATATATAAATAACTTACACGTGCTGTAAAGTGGCGTGGTAGAGCATGCTGCCGATGATAAGGATCATGTTGGAGATGTGAAGGATGGTGAACCTCTTCTCGAAACGTTGTCTTAAGGCGTTGACGAGACCGATGAGAGCCAATAGGATGCCAGGGAAGTTGGAGATGGTGTTGTGGAACTCAGCGATGTAAGATGAGTAGGCGTAGTTCTTCTCACAACACTGTGTAGTAGAAGTGACGGGACCCCAAAAGCTCGATATCCCCTCTGCCATTTTTCTATCCTCCCTCCTCCTCTCAGTAATTAATGAATTTTAACTCCTTCAGACACTAACATGATTCATTACAAAATAAAAAAGAAGCTTTTGAATCATTCATAGATTAAAGGTAAGACATTTACTTGCAGAGAGGTGCAACATACCTTAAATAATAAGTATTAGAACTAACTAATGATTAAAACATGAAACAAGACACGCTAATGGTGACAGACAGTTAGGATTTCAAAAACTATTCCTCTCATGAGATAACCACCATCACTCAGAGAAGTCGTTGACTGAAATCGGAATCTAGACACTCAAATCTAGTAGAACAAATCAGATAGGAAAACTCCTCGTCGATTCCAGAATCTGACAGGAGACAAAAAAAAAAAAAAAAAAAACAGAAGCCATGTGAAACGAAATACAAACCGTTTTCTCGCCAACGCGGAAAGAAATCTATCTATCGGAGGAATCAGATTGAACAAATCTTCGTATGACCGACCTTTTCGCTATCTCTTCTCCCCGATCGATCGTTACTCTCTTCCTTTAAGGAGCATTGTCGTCTTTTGCTTCCGGGATTTTGGATTTAATTTTTAAGATTATTTTGGCACACGTCGACATGTGATGATGTGGTGAAGGTGATAAACTAATCATTACTCATTTTTATTGTATTTATTTATGGGTGGGTCCCTTTTCTTTCAACGTGTTTTAGAAAATTACTATGGACATAATCTAAAGATTCTAGTTCCTACGGCCTACAGATTTAGGCATTTCACTTAGCATTTGTTTCTTTTTTACACTTGGTAATCACCGATAGTGTGTAGTCAATTACATATAACATGTGTCATACTGCTGAACAACTACACAGGTAATGACTTCACGACAAAGTTTTCAGCAAAATAATTAGAGACATCTTTGATAGATTCTCTAGAATAGACAACTCCAATGTAACACTTCATTCTGTAGTACTCTAGAACTTTCAACAAATTTTACATTTAATAATCTGCAAAGAAAATAATTGTTTTGGACTCAAACTTGAAATATGAATGCAAAAGCTTTTAAACTTTTAGAGTATTTGCTACAGTGTTTCGCAAATACTTGTTACTTTCTTATTTATTAAATTTAGGCATTCCACTAAATTTTTAGTTGTTCTAACACTGGAAAGAAATTAAAGTTAAAAAAAAACATTGAAAAAGATTTATTAAGTAAGCGTTCGTTTCTTAACAAAATTGAATGGGTAGTAAAAGTGAAGTGGGATTGAAAATGATCCTTAACTAAATGTAAGTGTCTCTATCTCTACTTGGAAGTTGAAAATCTTTGATATTAAGGTCTTATGTTTTTATTTGTTTTGATGTCACCTTGATTTGCTTGAGACAAGGCTTCAGTAAGTTATAGAGTTTTTTCTTTGTGTTGTTCGAATCAGGAATACCTACAATCTAAGAGCACCTTTATCGCCGGTTATTATGGCATTTCTTATGCAATTAAAGGCCAAAAATAAATGAAAAATGCTTATAGACGAGTGAAACGTTTGTTAAATAAGAAGTGTTTTATGTCGTTCCTTAAAGGCACGTGTCGCTCCCTTGTACGACGCACACTTCTCTCCTTCTCTCCTTCTCTCCTTCTCTCCTTCTCTCCTTCTCTTCGTCTCCTTTCTCGACATCTCTCTCTCGAAGGCGAGTAGACCCAACTCTGTCTCTGTGTTACCGATCTCTCCACTCTTTATCTCCATCTCTCCTTCTCTCCTTCTCTCATTCTCTTCGTCGATCTTCTCACCATCTCTCTCTCTCGACGGCGTCACCGACATAGGATTTGCCGATCTCTCCGCCGATCTCTCCAACGATTTGCTTTCTCAGTCCACGACGAGATCACCGCCGAGCTCTCCGCCGATTGTCTACCTCAGTCGACGCCGATCTCTCCGCCCTTTGCAACCGACTCCTCAGTCCATCGATCTCTCCGCCGAATCGAAAACAAAAAAACAGGTATGCCTTTGTCTATAGATTAGTGTTCTGTCCTGATTAGTTTTGTTTATGGAATATATAAAAATGTTAATTAAGGTTTTCGATTGACAAATTGACTGGTTAAGGATAGGATTGTAACTTAGGGTTTGCGATTGACAATTTGTCTAAAGATTAGTGTTCTGGTTATTAGAATTGTTTTCTTGATTGTAACTTGATTGTATGCTTGTGATGAGTATTTGATTGTATGGTTGTGAGTATTCGATGCCTATATCTTCCATTGATGAGTATGTCTTCCATTAGTAAGTACTATTGTTTAGGTAACTTGAACAAATTACGGTAGATTTCATTAGCAAGTAATGATGTATTTAACTCTAGGTTGAAGGTTTCAAACATTGTAACCATTAATGGTGTATTTAACTCTAGGTTGAAGGTTTCAAACATTGATGACTATGTCTTGTCGCTGCTATAGCAAAAAGAAACCATTAATGATGTAACCATATTCTGAAAAGAAATTTATTAGTGTGAAATGAGTTGAGTTTGTTTTCAACCAACTCGCTTACAGTTTGAAGTTTGTTTGTGAAATGTGTAATAGCTTTGATGGTTTGTGTACTGTGAATTGAGTTTAGTTTAGTTTGTTCTCAACCAAATTTGAATCTGTATTACAAGTTAATTTTCGCATAGCTTTGATGGATGTGTAATAAGTTGTGATTAGACTGTGGTGGTTTATGGTTGTAACTTATTACTAGTTCTAATTTTCACCTATTTAACCCCAACCCTCCTTCATTGTATCATATATTCCATCATCTTCTTTCTCTCTTCCTTCATTGTATCATATATTCCATCATCTTCTGTCTCTCTTATGGATCAACCGCTTCCATATAGCCAGTCCTCTAGCTATATGAGCCTTCTGCACAGTCAGAATGACAGTGTTCTCCATTCGAACTTTCCTTTTGAGAGTTCTCCTTCTCCTATCAACATGGGAACAAACGAAATCCCTTCTTTCAGTACCCTACAGTCTGATGCTCCAACTCCACCCGAAGTGAGACCAAAGAGGCGTAGGATAAGGCAGCAATGGACCCCAGCCGATGATGAGGTCCTGATAAGTGCGTGGCTAAACACTTCTAAAGATCCCATTGTAGGAACTGATCAAAGGGGTTTGACGTTCTGGCAACGCGTTGGAGAGTACTACTCCTCAAGTCCGCATGCTAGGGCTACTGGTGACAAGAGAGGGCATCTGAACTGTAAACAAAGGTGGCACAAAATCAATGAACTGACCAACAAATTTGTTGGCGCCTATGCAGCTGCAGAGAGACAACAAAGCAGTGGTCAGAGTGAGAGTGATGTGCTGAAGGTCGCTCATGAAATCTACCACAAGGAAATGAACCTTAAGTTCAACCTTGAGCACGCTTGGTGCATTCTAAGGTATGAACAGAAATGGCAAACACTCAACACTCCTCAAAGCAGTGGCAGTGCAAAGAAGAAATCCTATCCAGAAGTTTCAAGCCCCAATGGTGAGGAAGAAGAGATACGGCCTGAAGGTATCAAGGCTGCTAAAGCAAGAAGGGCTAATGGTGGGAAAGGAAAGGCTGCTGTTCAATATGACCGCATTTGGGAGATCAAGAAGGAGGATTTTGCACAGAAGGAGCTACTGTCAAAGCTAGCAATTCTCGACACTCTGCTTGCTAAAAAAGAACCCCTAACTGAGGCTGAAGAAGCAGTCAAGAATAAGCTACTCCTCCTTATTTGAAAATGTTGTCTGTTTAGGTTGAAGGTTTCAATGTGTTGTCTGTTTGTTTGCTTCTGTTTTTAATGCTTTCTACTTTATCAATGTAGTTCCTTTGCATCTGTTGCTTTGCTTTTGTTTCTCTGTTATAAATGTTATCAGCTTCAATGTATAAATAAATGTTTTCTTTTGGTTCATCTGTTGCTCTGCTTCATCTGTTGCTTTGGTTCTGTTTGTTTTTTACAGGTTAGGGCAGCAATGGGAGTTGATTACAGCTATACACAGCCATCAGAATCCGAGCATTATGATGGGAACACAGAAGAGAGTGCCTACAGTGAAACAGATGAGCTGATTCGTCTTGATCAAGCAGAGCTAAGCTACAATTGCCCTGAGCCGCACCAGTACCCTCCACAACCGGAGGTGGAATTCGGATTCCCCCAGAAGTGCTACTGTGGTGGTGATCCTCTTCTGGAAACCTGTTACACCCGAAATGATCCCGGTAGAAGATTTTACACTTGTGAGAATAGGGATGATGGCGACTGTCATGTTTGGAAGTGGTGGGATGTTGCGGTTATGGAGGAGATGAGAGCAATGGATGGACAGACGCGTGAACTGGCTCAAAAGGTTGATTCTCTTACCCAAATGAGTGACCATGAAACAGAGCAGAAGCTGGCTAACCTAGAGATGATTGTTTCTGAGCTAGGTAACAAGAACCAGAGGTTAACCAATCGCTTTGAAATGGTTCTTGCTGCAGTGGGATTTCTTTTAGTGGTAATAGGTATGGTTCTAATGTTTAAGTAAGTCCATCGTCAAACATGGTTGTAATGTAATGTTTTTAGTGGGATTTCTTGTATTATTATGGCCTTCTTTCTCTCTTGTATTATTATGGCACTCTTTCTAGATTATCAGAACTTTGTATTATTATTATCAATGCAGAACTTTGTATTATTATTATGGCAGTCTTCTAGATAATGGCACTCTTCTTGTCACTCTTGTAATTCTTGTCTTCTTCTCACTCTTGTCTTCTTCTCTTCTTCTCACCCGTGAGTGACTGACTAATATTACACCCGTGAGTGAGTGAGTGAGTATGAGAGAGTAACACATAAAGCCATAACCCGTGAGAATGAATGTGTGTATCACGGGTCTTTGAAACAAATATCTGGACCTTCTAGG
This sequence comes from Raphanus sativus, assembly GCF_000801105.2. NCBI lineage: Eukaryota > Viridiplantae > Streptophyta > Magnoliopsida > Brassicales > Brassicaceae > Raphanus > Raphanus sativus. The sequence goes on from NC_079518.1 coordinate 11,759,407, forward strand.
CTATAAGTATGAGAGAATTTCTCTAGTTACAAATATACAAATCATCCATCTTCAACATTATTTCAGAGCATTTTTTTTTATTTTTACATTTAAAATGGCATCATCTTCTTCCCATTTTCATTACCACAAAAGCCGTAATGATGATGCTGAATTTGAATCTCTTTTTGACGAATTATTAGAAATTCCCGATGACATTCCCGAACCAAAAATGAGGAAAAAACGTGCTTTTATCGAGAGACACCGGGAAGAAGGAGATATAAAGCTCTGGAATGATTATTTTTCTGAGACTCCTACATACCCTCACAATATATTCCGGCGACGGTTTAGAATGAGCAAGCCATTGTTCATGCGTATTGTCCATCGTCTCTCAACGGAAGTAGAGTATTTTGCTCCAACACAAGATGCAGTCGGAAGGTCAAGTCTATCACCGCTCCAAAAATGCACCGCAGCAATTCGTCAGTTAGCATATGGTGGTGGGGCTGATACGGTAGACGAATATGTCCGATGTGGTGAAACAACAGCTCGAAAATGCTTGCACCAGTTTACCGCCGGAATTATTCACTTGTTTGGCGATGAATTTCTAAGACGGCCTACACCGGAGGATCTTGAGAGACTACTACATATTGGAGAACAACGTGGGTTTCCCGGGATGATTGGAAGCATCGACTGTATGCATTGGGAGTGGAAGAATTGTCCTTCCTCTTGGAAAGGTATGTATTCCCGAGGAACCGATAAACCAACAATTGTGTTGGAGGCCGTAGCTTCTTATGACCTTTGGATATGGCACGCTTTTTTTGGAGGTCCGGGTACTATGAATGATCTTAATATTCTTGAACGATCACCTGTTTTTGATGACATAATTTATGGAAGATCTCCGCAAGTCGACTTCACTGTCAACGGAAGGGAGTACAATTTCGCCTACTATCTCACCGATGGTATTTATCCGGAATGGGCGACATTTATTAAATCTATCCGACTACCACAACAGGAAAAACATAAATTATTTGCTAAAACCCAAGAAAGAATTCGAAAAGATGTTGAGCGTGCCTTTGGAGTCCTGCAAGCCCGATTCGCCGTTATTAAAAATCCATCCCATTTATGGGATAAAAAAAAAATATCAAATATTATGAGAGCATGTATAATACTTCATAATATGATTGTTGAAGATGAACGACGTACAGAGACTGAAGATGAGACGTTCCAAGGTCAAGATACTTCTTTTTGCGTCAAGATCCCGACTGAGCTTTTCACTCCAGGTGATCGTCGAGAAAGAATTAAGGCAAGCCCAGTCCATAAACAATTAAAACTTGATCTGATCGAACATATATGGAATCAATTTGGTGTTTAAATAAATGTATTTTTATTCAAATTTTTAATGTTTTCGAGTTTGTAATTTTTTTTCCTAAGACCACATTTTCATTAGTTATCTATTTTAATGTTATATGTTTTATTATAAACACAATTAATTAACTCAAAAAAAAATTAATCTAAGAACCTCTAAACGTATCTACCAATAATGTTCTGTTTTAATCACGTTTCTTAGCTACGTTTCTTAACCTACACATATTAATAAACTATTCTAAGAACCTTAAATTTTGTTTTAGCAATAAGGATGCTCTAAGGGTTGCTTGATGCAGGAAAATTGATTGCTACATGTTAACAACGACGACCCCCCCCCCCCCCCCCAAGGTCAAAAAGGTTTTCTGATCTTAGCATGGCCATGGATATAATTACGTAGAGTACATGTCAGTTTTTTACCTCTCTTATTTTTATTTCATGATTTCCTTGCCTCCCGTATTTTTGGTATAATTGTGTGGTTTAACTCTGGAGAAGTCACAGTTGATGATGAGAAGTAAGATAACTGATTTCATATAACCTTGGTTTTACACTTTACTTAAGTTACTCCATAAACAAGAGACATAATTTTTCTTTCAGCTGAGGTTGATGATTCTAGCTGCTTAATTTTTGTCAATTCTTTGAGAAAGATTCTAATGACCCCATTTATTACTATCGTTGCAAATAAACTCACCGATTATGTTTTGGGCCTATAAAGCCCATTTAGGACACTCATATAAAGTTAATTAGTCGAAACACGGGAAAGAAGAAAGCCGAAAGCGTCTAGGGTTTCGTTCGTTTCAAGCTCTGGAGCTATTCCTTGGGTTTGTAAAATACGCGATGGAACATTCGGAGCATCATGTCTCGGAGAATCTACTATCAACCACGTCCAGACATGAAACGAAGTCGTCGAACTCGGTAAGAGCATACTCAGACCCACTAATCCCTGATGATCTGCTTGTGGAGATATTCTCTCGAGTCCCAGCAAAGTCTATAGCTAGATTTCGTTGCGTATCGAAATTCTTGGTATCCATACTTGATCAAGCCACAGAGTTGTTTTTGACCAAGTCTTTGACTCGGCCACGGCTCCTTTTCACCGTAAAAGCTACTAATGGCAAGCTGTTGCTTTTCTCTTCACCTCAATCTCATAATCCAGACGATAATTCTTCTCTTGTAGCCACCCCTTATCATACGTCTTTTCCAGAATATATTCCACGTGATTTATTTAGCACAGTATGTGGACTGGTATTGCTTCAGGGATGGAAAGGAAAGAGGCCGGTGATTTGTAACCCTGTCACAGGACAGTTCTTAACGTTACCCAAAGTTTCTCTAAAAGAAAAGAACTTACCCAAAGTGAAAGCTAAGAGTAACCGCACAAAGATTGCAGGAATGTATTTAGGGTATGATCCAATCGGGAAACAGTTCAAAGTGTTGTGTATGACCTCGTCACTTGATGAAAGACCAAACACTCATCTGGTTTTGACATTGAAGTCTGGAAAACGTGTATGGAGAACGATCGAACACGAGTTCCATTTTGAGGAGAACAATAGAATGAGTGGTGAAATATGCATAGACGGTGTTTTGTACGTCGGAGGTGGGTTCGGAGATGCGTTCGGAGACGGGCTATCTTCTAGGATGGTTTGCTTCGACGTTAGGTCTGAAAAGTTCAGCTTTATTAACGCAGATGAAGACATGAAACTAGTGGGTGCTTATGTTGTGGGTGGTTTGACTTTGTTCAACTACAAAGGTAAATTAGGTATACATGAGAACAGATATGACAATAGACTTGTGATGTGGATTCTAGAAGATGCTGGGTATCATAAATGGTCCAAGCATGTCTTCGTATTGTCTCATTCGCATTACGACATAGTCGAACGGAGCATGTTTGTTGGAGTAACTAGTGGTGAAACTGTTGTGTCGGCATCGCACCACAAACCTTTCTACGTTGTATTCTTCAATTTGGAGTCTAAAACTTTTAACAGAGTCTATATTCAGGGACTAGAAGAGTTTAATAAGCATCCGTATGTAACTCTTCACACCTTTGTCGACTATGTTGAGAATATTAAGTCTATGTAAGTTGTGTTCTTTTTTTTGGTGCAACGATAATTATATTACTAGTGACTTTTATTTGGATTCCAACTCTTGTGACATTGTTCCTTTTAATATTGTTTGGATTTCATCTTTATGCTAGTTTTTGATCTGAACTTCATCACCGCGAACATTGAACATATTATTTTGTCTATGTTGTCACTCAGTTGTGAAGAGTTTCGTTGTCTATAAGCACCCATTCTTATGTTTCTTTGTTGTTTATCACTCATTGTTCTCAAAATCGTTGGTTAATTACGATTATAATAACCGTTTTCACAGACACATTCATATGATTGTGAAACAAAAATGGTTTTGACAAGTCAAGTCAATGAGGAGTAGGACTTGAGAGAGAAGTCAGCTGAAATGAATCTAGCATCTTGTTTGTACTCAAGTTGCTTTATAAAGAAAATAAAATAGTTTCATCTTTTTATATCAAGCACAGGTTTTGATTCTAATTTACAGGCATAGACTCATCATGAAAGCTTAAATTCTAATTAAACTATTCTTAAAACATCTAGTAAAATACGTTTATAATCATAAAGCTAAAATAAAAATATGCATACTAATATATTAATAGTTTTTATATATTAAAAGATTTTGAATGACAGTTTTAAAATTTTATTGCATATCGCAAACATACTTTTTATATTATAGTAATTTTAACAAAAAAAGATCTTAACATTTCTAGAATTATTGCATTTTTGAATTCAAACAGACCACATAACTACTAAATATTAAAAATTAAAAACTTCTTCATGTTGATTATATTTTGCTAAAGTTGTAAATATTTACAACCAAAATGTTCACTTAGATTATATTTTAATTAAAAAATATTTGCACACATCACAGATTAAACTCTTGGTTCTTAAGATTAAGCGGAATGAGTATTAATTAGATTTTTCTTTTATTTTTTATTTTGTTTTGTCTCTACCTTTTTTAAAACTATTTTGTAATTTATTGATATGAATAGATAATTTAGTTTATTTCTTTCACCAAATTACGGAGTTAAAGTTTTTGTTAAATAAAAAGTGAAAAAGACACATTTCGTTGTTATTATTTTTTTGTCTTTCCTTTAACAAGGTTCAATGGCACTGCTATCGTATTATTATATATAATGGCAGACTTTTCCTCTACGTCAGATTCTTTTAAATGAATGTGGGTCTCATGTAATTAGCTGGTTTAATCTCTCCTTTGTGGCCTTGGGTTCTCTGGAATTTATGGGAAGCCAGAAATAAGCTTGTGTTTGAGAATAGGACTTTCACAGACCAGGAGATCATCCTCAAGAGTATTAAGGATGCAAAGGAATGGTGTCGCTCGCAAACAGATAACAGAGCCTCAAAGGCTGAAAAAAACAAACGACACAGAAAACATAAAAACTGGTGCAACAGCAGATATAAGTACGTCTCTCATGTAATCCCCCATGTTTAGAACTGTATTGTGTAAAAACCACAGTGATTTCCAATGTCTGAGAATATAACTTTAACAGAAATATTTAACATTCTGGATAGTTTTGCTTACAATGCAATCGAAACTGTGAGCAAGGACTATGGCTGTGTTATGTTCTTTTCTTGGTTGTCGGTACAATGCCTTGGCAAGAGCCTTATTATTATTGCCTCAAACTCCACAGAGCTGAATAACTGATATACCAAAAAAAAACATATACAGTTGTAAAAAAGTTTCATAAAATGTCAAAAGAGTTATTTCTTCTGAAATGGCATGAAGAAATATGTCAGTTCACAATCTCAAGATACCTGCATGGATGTAGCCTTTGTGATCCATCCTAAGACAACTTTTCCACTTCTTTCCAACGGTAAAGACATGAGAACTGGATGCACAGTCTTGTTCCTTCATCTGTGATATTACCACCTGAAAAAGAGTTTGATATGTTCAGTTAAGTGGACATTATCTCAATGCAACTCTTTCACAGAAAAAAACAGATGAATGTTGTAACATACGCTGAATTCACTGTTTGAATTTCGCATCAGAGACTCAAGTCACTCAACGTGGATTAAGAATCTGCAGTTCAATAAGACCAACGTTACCTCACTGCCATTTAAAATATAGCAACGTGAATCTTTTGGTTATTCCTCTAGTTCTAAGGTCTTTCTGCTCAGATAATTAAATCTGAATCAGAGTATCTGCATCACAAATACAAAAAGAGAATAACACAAATCAGAAGGCGCATTTTTATAACCTAAACCACCCAAATTCACGGTCTGGAGCTTACAAATTAAATTCTGGAGCCGCCACGAAGCTATCTAAAACCAAAAGAAATTCAGTCAATGAATAGATTTTCAAAAAATAAATAAATAAAACATAAAGGTCATAGGAATAATATGCGAATGTGTAATCATAGTCATTCGGCAAACTTGTATGTTATCTAATCTGAGATTCATGACAACATAGTATGAAACAACGAAATCAATATTGAGAATCAACGAACAACAGGAAATCCAAAAGAGTTGTTTTAGTCAATAGTAAATCTTGAGGATTTCCATCTTAGGCATATTAATTAGAGAGTTAGGGGTATTGATAAACCTCTGTATCGCCTGATCAAACTCATGACGGATCTTTGAGATGTCGTCCTCTTGTAGAAAATTACGGCACTGTAACAGGGAAAGAGGTTTTGGAGTTTGCTTGGAAGAGAGTCTCGACGAAGCTGGTAGCAACTTATAGATGATGAGACAGAGTGGGAGGTAGAACAAAACAGTAAATAAGGTATTAAAGAGCATATTTGATTGATTGAGAAGAGCTGGGGGTAACAGAGATTACAGAGAAATCGACTTTGTTGAAGACGAAGCGATTGAAAAGATGAAATAATAGTGACGTGACAAAAGGAAGCTTCGCTATTGGTCGATTTAATTAAACGATGTGGATAGCCTAACTGTTGAGATTATTTAGCTTTTAGTATAGTATATATATATATTTTTATAATCCTCAAAGAAAAAAGAAAAAAAAAACAGAAATAGCGCAAAATAAAATCGATCTTTCTCTCTTCTTGGCGGAACAAAAAAAAAGAAGAACGCAGAGAAGAAGAAAGAGAGAGAGAGAGAGAGAGAAGATGGAGAATGCGGCGAGCTTGGCTTCAGGTCCCGACGGAAGGAAACGGCGCGTGAGCTACATTTACGAGCCAGGCATCGGAGAAGGCAATCAACGGGTATCCCAACAGATCAGTACGACTCACAACCTCATCCGCAGCTATCAACTCCACAACGACATGGATATCATCCGCCCTACCCTCGCCAAAGATTCAGATCTCATTCAGTTCCACTCGCCGGAGTACATATCATTCCTCCGCTCAGTCACGCCGGAGTACATCGACGACATGCAGGCTTACAAGTCAGAAAACGTAGACGATACTAGTACCCTCCAGCTCTTCAACTTAGACGAGTCGGACACCCCTCTCTTCCCTGGCCTCATCGATTATTGCCGTCTCTACGCTGGTGGTTCTATCTCCGCCGCCTCCAAACTTAACGGAAACGAAGCTGATATCGCCATCAACTGGTCCGGCGGGATGCACCGTGCCAAGAGAGATGAGGCTTGTGACTTTGGCTACGTCAACGACGTTGTGCTTGGGATCCTCGAGTTGCTCAATGTCTTCAAGGTAACTTCTTCTTTGATTAAGCGTTCGGTTCTTGAAATCTTGATGTTTCTTGATTCGCAAGTAAAAGAGAAGTTTCTAACTTTGCCTCTGGTTCTAAATTTTAGTTTTTTTGACAGCGAGTTCTCTACATAGATATTGGGTACTTCCATGGAGATGCGGTACAAGAAGCATTCGACAAAACTGATAGGGTTATGACTATTTCTTTCCACATGCATGGTGCCCAAAGAAGTGGATACATAACAGACTACGGGGTAGGAAAGGGAGAATACTATTCTCTAAATGCACCACTGAAGTATGGTATGGACGATAAGACTTTGGTCAATTTATTGGTACCTGTTGTCCACAAGGCTATGGAGGTTTATCAGCCTGAAGCAATTGTTCTTCAGTGTGGCCCTGATTCGCTAGCTGATGATGTCTTGGGTGAATTCAACTTGACTGCCAAGGGTCCCGGTACTTGTCTCTCGTACATACGATCATTCAATGTTCCTCTCATGCTCTTGGGTGGTCCAGGTCACAATCTCGGAAATGTTGCCCGTTGCTGGTGCTATGAGGTGTGTATTCAGTAACTTCAACTATTATGTGTGTGTTTTCAATTATAGTCGTACAAGTCTTGTGCTTAGTGCTTTTTCTGGTTCCCTTTGGTGCAGACTGCTGTTGCGGTTGGAAAAGAAATTGACGAAGATCTCGATAACACTGTGTCCGATGCGTGCTTTCACCCAGATTATCAGCTTCGTATCGAGCCGGGCTTCATGGAGAATTTAAACACACGCGAATATATTGCAAACATAAAGTAATCTTCTAATACCTTTTTACTTCATTGCCTAGTTAGTTCAGAAGATGTATCTAGTCATAGAACTCTAGTTAAGACTTAAAATTGTTTGTGCCTTTGATTATAGGAGGACACTACTAAATCAACTTTCTCAAGTGATACACGCACCTAGTGTGCAGTTTCAAGACACTCCACCAATCAGTCAAGTTACAGAAGAAGTAAGAACAATTTATGCATTGTATTACAAATTTTATCAGTTCCGGGTTAGTTCTTTTTACCTACGAGGCCCTTAAGATTCTCATTTCATATCTCTGCAGGCTGAAGAGGACATGGAGACGAGATAAATCCAACGTATATTGGCGGGTAGTGCTAGTTATGAATCAGACTCTGACGAGGACAAGTTTTGTCTCGGTGTTGGTGTCATAGTACAAGGACTCTTCACTTAAATTCCACCTCATTGAGTATTACCAACATGTACGTATAGAGCAATAGGTGTATAAACATAGCACCATTACTATAGATCAACATTGGATTTTTCTTCTGTAACCTTACCATCATTAATGTTGGATACTGTTAAGGCTTTATTTGACGAAAACGTAGAAAGATGTTAGCTTCGTACTTTTCAAAGATCACTTTTATGAGCGTGTAGCTGACTCATGCTGAAAATTACAATCTACAATACACATTAATCAGAGAAAGCTAACAACACCTTGCAATTCTATGGGAGATAGTTTTGGCATACTCATCCCTCTTGGACTTGTGTAACTGCAGAGTCCTAATTAATTTACCTATTTAATATTATTTTGCCATATTTAATTCATATAGCACTTCTATTTTATATAATACATAATATAATTATAGAATTTATAAAAAATAGTAACTTTTTTATTTTCGTATTTTATAATAAAAATTTGGTTAACATTGATTTATTAAAATAATATATTAGTAATTACGAAATTAATTAATATATTATTTTATAAAAAATAAATTCTTAAGATTTTATTAAATTTTTTCAACAGATTTTGTTATAATTTAAAAAATTCAAATTTATAGTTGGTTTATTATTAATTAAATAATCAAATATGTCTCATTAACTAATTCTGTAAATGGTTCTACTAGGACTTGTTAATGGTATATAAAAATAAAATCCTAAATTAATAGATTAGATTAATTTAAATCTTCTTTAAAAAAAATATAATATGAAATTAATGGTAAAATAGTAGAAGTCAATCAAAAAAGTTATATAATACATATATAAGTTTAGAACTTCAATGGGTAAAATCCTATTAGAGATGCCAAGAGAGCCAAATAAAGAAGGCGTATAAAAGCATTGATTCTAACACTCACTAAAAGCATCTTTATTGGTATATTTTAACACATCTTAGGACAATATAATAAAAAGGAAAAATTGAAATAGTGATCAGAGATGTGTATCTCAAGATCTTCCACAAGAATTGTTTTGGTGAGACTATTAGGGTGACATGACACTAAATTTCATTTTTTATTTTATTTTATTAACTTTTCACATTTAAGATATATCTCTCCACTTATCCCATTAAAAATGCTCTAACTAACCCAAAATATTAATTTTTATTGTTAGTCACTGTGTAATAAATTTTAATACTAAAACACCCCTACTAGTGTGATATAATATGCTCTCGCTTCTCATGATCTGATTATTATAGGTGTATATGTATAATCTCCATTAATGTGAGTGAGGTACAAATTTTCCGGCTTTAAGGTAAAACTAGATTTTGATCCGCGCTTTTGAAGCGCGGGATATTTTAATATGAAAATTTCACTAATAATTTAACAAATATTTTGGTAATTTTTAAAGAGTGTGTATTTAAAATATTTTTGCATTTAAATCAGTATTTTTAAATTCAACCCGATTGTAATTATACCGGTTAATCCGGAGATCTGACAATTCAATTTATGTTTTTAAAATATTCATATTAAAAAATCACTAAAACCCGAGACTAACCAATTGAACTGATGGATGACCGATATGTAATCTAATTGGATTTAAATTGTAATAGTTTCATAATTTGTAATCTTATAATCGAAATTTTAAAGTTCACTATTTTGCAATTTATGAAATTATGATGTTTCTACAAAATTTTAAAGAGAAAATGATAGATATAAAATAATTGAGATTAATTATTATATTATTTGGAAACATTGATAGTAGTATAAAAATATATTGTTTGGAAACATTGATAGTAGTATAAAGAAATAAGTATATTGTTTGGAAACGTTGATAGTAGTATAAAGAAATAAGTATATTGTTTGGAAACATGGATAGTAGTATAAATAAAGAAACATTAGTGATTTAATGTATGTTTAACTATAAAGTATAAAGGTGTATTTAATTTAAAAACTTACAAAATAAATGTTAGGTCCAACAGAATGTTTCTGTTTTAATAAGATAGATTTAGGGGGGGGTTATTGAAACTAAAATTTGTGTGGAGTTTTAGAATTTTACAAGTTAATAAGAGGTTTTTTAAAGTTGAGTAGATTTGATGAATTGGTGCCAAAAATTTTGTATAAATTATCATTGATTGTTATTGATTATCATGAATTTCCATATATAACTTTCTTTCTCCAAAACTTTCCTTCTAATATATATATATATGTGTGTGTGTGTGTGTTTTTCTAAAAAACACTTTTTGTGAAATATAGTTATTTGATACTAAAGTAAAATTTTGCTTTATAATAATGATAGTCTTGCTTAACTTTTATTTATATTCTTATGTTTAATATATATATATATATGTGTGTTCTAAAAAAAAATTCGTGAAATATAGTTATTTGATACTAAAGTAATTTTTTGATTTTAATAATGATTGTCTTGCTTAATTTTTATTTATATTCTTATGTTTAATACAAAACTATGAATTTTCTCATAATGTTGTCTCAAATGATTTTGTTATCATTTTCTTTCTTTTACTATCATTCACTTAACAGTAAAAATGTAATACAAAACTTTTATATTTGTGTGTATGTGTGTTTTAATTTCATAGATTTTAAGAATCTTATGAGTGTACATGGTATTTCCAAAGTTGAGTATTATGAGTAAAACTAAAGAAAATCCATGTCCCAATAACAAGAAACTTTAATATAATTACAAAATCTATAAAAGCTAAACTTTTTGAATAACAAGAGATTTATATAGAATTTAAAAGTCCATAAACCAATAACAAATGATTTTAATAAGATTGTTAAAATCCACATACCAATAATAATGGATTCTCTAAATTTTCTAAATCAATTAAAATTCAACCACCAATAACCCCCCTTAATTTCCATCAATGTAACCTTGAAGGCCTTATCTTATGGATCTTGGCAGCACCAACAAGACTTACATCAATGTTAGTGCTGAATTACATCCTTTCTTGATTGTTTCCTTGTCATGGTTTAAATCAAATGTTTGTTTGAACCTTGTTTTTCTTTTCTTTTCTTTTGCTTTTTTTCAGAAAGATCCTATTGAACCACAGTGTTACAATGAGCTTCGCGACAAAGATACTATCAAGTTTGGTAACAGCAAGAAAGATACTATCAAGTTTGGTAACAGCAGGTATGCTACTGAAGAACATTGCAATTTTTCCGCTTATTAATTATGAATAATGATCGTGTCTGTTCTCTTTTAATTTTAATCAATCTTTGCTTGTTTGTGTGTATATTGTTTTGGTTAACTCAGTGCTCCTAGGCATCTAGAATCACTTTTCCAGCGGCCATATCTAGAATCACTTGTTCGAAGCTGCTTATCTTTTTGATATTATAAACAAATAGTTTATCTGCAGGCTTATCCAGATCTTGGGCACTCAATCACTAATAAAGAGCTTGAGTTTCTGGAGCCATGGATCAAACTACGAATGAAGAGTTCTTCTTCTTTGTCGTCTTCTTGAAAGCTTTGAGACGGTAGTGTTTGCCCAACTACTTCAGTTATCTATTTACTTCTACTATAAATGCATCTTTAGAAGACTGTGTAAGTTTGATTGAACATATGGAATTTGGTATCAATTATCGACATACTCTATTTCTCAAAAATTAATCAACATACTCTAAATGAAACTTTTGACGATAACCACCACCATACGTCCTTGTGTTTGATGCCAATGCTAAAACGTGTAATCCAATCAAACAATAATGAGCTTAGAGAGAGAGAAGATAAAAATCTCAAGGAAGCAAGCGGAGAAAGAGCATCACTGATAAAGTAAACAAAATTTATACAGCAAAGAATAAAACATGCATGAAAAAAATTGAAATACACAAACAACTTGAAAACGAGAAATATGTGAAAGCCTTTACATACACATTTATTACATAAACTCCAAATTCTCCACGTAGCCTATCAATGTGTTTATAAAATGATCCTTCTTACCCTCTTCAACTTCAAGTCCCTCAACTTTGACTCTTGTAGAAGTCATACTCTCCACATTGTTGAAGAGAAGGAAGTACCAGTTTACAGGGCGGAAGGGGTATGACGAGTATACAATTTCACCTCTACCAGTCACTCCAACAAACTTGGTATGCTTGACCATCTCTTTATCCAAAGGAGACAATGCGTAATCCAGCTTGCACCAGTTATGATTTCTAGCATCTTCTAGAACCCACAGCACAAGTCTTGTCCCATATATATCATCCTTCTTATGATGTATACCTAATTTACCTCTGTAATTAAAAAGTTCCAAAGAATCCAACTCACATGCACGCTTTTGTTCCATGTTAATAAAGCCGAACTTCTCAGACCTAACGTCGAAGCAAACTATAACAGTAGATTTCTCCATCTTAGCTTCAAAATACAAAACACCATTTATACATATATCAGTAGTTCTACCAAGGGTCGTCTCAAAATGGAACTTGCATTCGACCATTCTCCATAAAAGCTTTCCAGATTCCAACGTCAAGACCTGATAAGTATTGGGTCTTTCATCACGTGACGAGGTTATACACAACACTTTAAACCGTTTTCCGATCGGATCATACCCAAAATACAATCTTTCAAACACTACAGGGTTACCATTGGGTAAGATGTTTTCTTTAAGAACATTCGGTAAGGTTAGAAAATCTCCAGTGGCAGGGTTACAAATCACCCGCATCTGCCGAGGTAATACCAACCTACAGAGTGTGCTAGGGTTATCAAATGAAATCTTTTCTGGAAAGATCATAGGCGTTTGATAAGGGGTGGCTACAAGAGAAGAGTTATCGTTTGGATTATGAGGCTGAGGTGAAGAGCAGAAGAACAACTTTTCATCAACTTCTAAGGCGAAAAGGAACCGTCCACGAGTCAAAGACTTAGTAAGAAACAAGTAATTGAAATCAGGACGGCGAAGGATGGACCCCAAGAATTTCGATACGCAACGAAACCTAGCTATAGACTTTGCCGGGACTCGAGAGAATATCTCCATAAGCATATCATCAGGGATTGGTGGGACTGAGTATTCTCTTACCGAGTTTGCTGATTGTGTTTCATGTCCGGATGTGGTTAATACTAGACCCTCCGAGGACTGCTGCTCCATATTTTTCATCGCTGGTGGATTTTACAAACCCTAGAATAGCTTCAGTGCTTAAGACGAACGAAACCGTAGACTTGACTAAACTTTATATGTAACATTCCTTTTTTATTTATATGCAACATTCCTTTTTCTAATATATATGCAACATTCCTAAATGGGCTGTATTAGGGCCGAAACATAGTCGGTGAATTTAGAGCTTTTAAGAATCTTTTCACTAAAGTTGTGTAATGTACGTATTACTTAGGCTTAAGTCTATTGTATCCAAAGGTTTGTTGGTATCCTCTAGCAAGGAGTATTTGATCCATTGTATCTAAGGGTTTGTTGGTATCCTCTAGCTAGGAGTATTTGATCCTATTGTAAACTATTATCTAGCACACTGATTTGGTGTAGCTAGAGACTCTTTGATCTAGTGGATTTTGGGAGCCGAAGTTCTCCCACGAGACGTACCGTGCCGAAGGCCGGGAACTCGTTAAATCTTGTGTGTCTTTATATTCAGTACTAGACCTAGATCAAGTTAACTTCTAACCTAAGTAACCTAAGCTAATAATCTCTACATTTTCTCCGGTGATATAAGAAGCATCGTCAGAGGCCAAGAAATCTGTTGTGGTGGCCATGTCATCTGTTGTCCCCAGCCTGTTGAGCAGAGTTTTCTCCTCATTGTCTCTCCTCTGTGAAATGAAAAACACACATCAAAATCATGATGAGAAGAAAAACTTAACATTATTTGATAACAACACAAGACAGTTTCTTTAAAAAACAAATCACGTCAGAGTTTCGGGTGATAAAAGAGGCAAAGTGTGTTGGCACAACCACAGGAGCTACTGCGTTCACTCTTGCCTTCAAGCCATTTTTTCTTTTCTTTTCTTAGTTTCAAAGTTATTGACAGTGATATATACATATATAGATTCATGGATTAGGTTAGAGATGCTAAGTTGGTCCTCTTTGCACAAAAGGTAAACATTGTACCCATACCTGTAATCTCTGAAGACAAGAAGAACATTGATTACTTAAAAGTTAATCCTTTTGTTCTAGTCTTATTTGGTGTCTAGACTCTGCTTCGACTTCTTTTTGGTTACCGAATCATTTATCTTGTTGATGAATCCATTCTATTTTATTGTACTGATTTGAAATTTTTAGTCTAGCGTAACATAACTAAGAACAAGTAATAATAAAAGAAAAAACTTTAAGAACAAAACTAGATTATATTATAAAGAATCAAAACAGTAAAAAATGAATATTATTAGAAGCTGAAACCCAAAAGTTTAATATATAGGAAAGCCTTGAACGCACTTACATAAACTTCATATTCTCAACATAGTCTAGAAAGGTGCCAGGAGTTGTAAACTGATCCTTAAACTCTTCTAGTCCCTGAATATAGACCCTTTTAAAACTTTTCGACTCCAAACTGTAGAAGGAAACGTAGAAAAGTTTTGATAGTTGGTCGTTTACTGTCCACACAACTTCACCTGTACTAGTCATTCCAACAAACCTGTTATATTCGACTAGCTTGGAACACGAAGGAGACAATGCATAGCTATGCTTGGACCATTTATGATTTCCTGCATCTTCCAGAACCCACAGCACAAGTTCTTTACAAACCAAATTATTTGAATCCCTGTAATGTATACCTAATTTACCTTTGTAGTTGAACAAAGTCAAAGAATAGTACCCTAGTTCCATGTCTTTATCTGTGCTAATAAAGCTGAACTTTTCAGACCTAACGTCAAAGCAAACTATTCCGAACGAAGCTGATCCGAAGTACAAAACACCGTTTATGCAGATTTCACCTCTCATTCTATAGTTCTTCCCAAAATGGAACTTGGGTTTGATCGTTCTCCATACACGTTTTCCAGACTTCAATGTCAAAACCTGATGGGTGTTTGGTCTTTCATCACGTGACGAGGTCATACACAACACTTTGAACTGTTTCCCGATTGGATCATACCCTAAATACATTCCTTCAATCTCTGCTCGGTTTCTCTTGGCTTCCACTTTGGGCAAGTTCTTTTCTTTTAGAAGAACTTTGGGTAAGGTTAAGAACTGTCCTGTGACAGGGTTACAAATCACCCGCACCTTTATTTTCCAATATTCCTGAAGCAATACCAATCCACAAACTGTGCTACACATATCAGATGGAAAATATTCGGGAAAAGACGTATGATATGGAGTAGCTACAAGACAAGAGTTATCGTCTGGATTATGAGGCTGAGGTGTAGAGTAGAGCAACAACTTTCCCTTAGCTTTCACGGTGAAAAGGAGACGTGGACGAGTCAAAGACTTGGTCAAAAACAACTCGGTGAAATCATGACGACGAAGGATCGATGCCAAGTATTTAGATACGCATCGAAACCTAGCTATAGACTTTCCCGGGACTCGAGAGAATACCTCGACAATCAGATCGTTAGGGATTGGTGGTTCTGAGAACTGCGTTTCACTTCTGGACGTTGTTGATGATAGATTCTCCGAGATCTGCTGTTCCATCGCTGATGGATTTTACAAAACCTAGATTAGCTTCAGAGCTTACCACTAACGAAACCCTAGACTTCGGGTTAGCTTCCACTTTTTTTTGTCAACATATACAAGATTCCTAAATGGGCTTGGGCCATAGTATTATTTAGTGTCATAAATAGGGGGAAGATGGGGCATCAAAAGAAAAGAAAACAACATAGGTAATCTAGTAGTGCGTTGATTCTCGAATGTGGTTTGTCTTTTATCAAAGAAATTGTCTTCTTGTAGCTTGTCATTGAACATAATCTTTGGTAGATTAGATATGTTCCATTTACTACTAATTCAAAATGAGAAATTAAAGTATCCCACATCACATGATCATACAACAGTAACAAATGTATGGTTTTTTTCTTGTACATCATCAAAAAGTTTTATTGATATATGAATAATTATTACTAGTTGGGGATTTTGATTCAGAGCCTGGAGGGCATTCCTCCGGCGACCACTAAGGTTTCACCGGTGATGTAAGAAGCATCATCAGAAGCCAAGAAAGCGGTTGCAGCGGCCATGTCATCCGTTGTTCCCAGTCTGTTGAGCAGAGTTTTCTCCTCATTGGCTCTTCTCTGTGAAATGAAAAACACACATCAAAATCATGGATGAGAAGAAAAACTTAAACATTATTTGATTACAAACAAACAAACAAACAAACAAACAAACAAACAAACAAACCACTTCAGAGTTCCGGGTGATGAAAGAAGCAAAGTGTGTTGGCACAACACCAGGAGCTACTGCGTTCACTCTTGTGTCCGGTCCCATCTCAGCAGCAAGTGCCTTAAGAAATAAACAGGTGACCAGTGAGTAAGAAATGTTGAACCACCACCATCACCATAAGTGAAAGAAAAGAAGAATATATTTAAGGGTTTATAAAATCATGACACCTTGGTTAGTCCGAGAAGAGCTGTTTTAGTAACTCCATACATTGCCGTTGGTACTTGCGGTTGAAACGCAGCAATGGAGGTTATGAAGATTACAGAAGAACCCTTCTCTAAGTGAGGAGCCATATCCTGGTTTTGATAAGAAATAACCATTGCAAATGTCAAGTTACTTTGAGTACATGAGTCAGAAAGATGTCAGATTTTTATTCTCTAGGAAAAAAAAACTATTTGTCTTTAAGCAGAATGATTAGTGGTTACCTGGAGGAGAAGGATAGATGATTTGACATTGACTTCCCAAAGCTTGTCAAGAGCAGATTCTTGAGTAGATAAGATTGGGTCAGTAGATGGATTCACCGCTGCATTACACACAACAATATCTATCTTCCCATATCTCTGAAACACAAGCCAAAGGAAAGCTGATTTATGAATAAAACACCAATGAAAGATTAATTAAAAAAAGGTATGTCTTCACATCTTACTTGAACTGTCTTTTGGACGAGAATCTGGCGATGTTGAGCATTAGAGACATGACAAACGATTCCAAATGCATCAATCCCCTGAGCTTTAAGCTTCTCTACCGCCTCATCCACATTTCTCTGCACACAATTTAATTGAAGAACTCAAATTTAATTATTGAAATAAGAGCTTCTAACTTGGATTCACTCATGCAAAGCAAACAAAAAAAACATTCATCCAGAAAGTCAAATCCTAGAAAAAAAGGTGGAAGCTGTCGATGATTCATAGGTAGAAAAAACAGAGAATTGGAGGAGGACCTGTTTGCGAGAGGAGACGACGACAGAAGCGCCTTCGAGGCCAAGCCGCTCAACGATACCGAAGCCTATCCCTTGCGTCGATGCCGTCACGATCGCTACTTTACCTTGGAGTCTTTTTGGCACCTTCTTCTTCTCCATTTTTTTTTCCGATTTGATTCCTTTTATACACACGTCTGGATCTCTTGACTCGTTCTTTACAGATTTTCTTTCAATTTTCTTACATAGAAACACGCAAGTACAAGTCTTCAGTGAGAATGCAGAAATGGTCGGAGTTTAGTAGTCAAGAGTGTTACGACTCTTCAAGCTTATCATTAACAATTTTCTAATATGATTAGTGAAGATACATATTATTATAAAAAAGAGTTTTTTTCTTAAAATATTATTATATCTTATCTTTTATGAAATGTTTTTTTTTCTTTAATCCTGATTAATTTTTTTGAAATAGAGCTTCAAAAGATTATATAGCATTTAGAAAATAATAATAATATGATGTCATATTATAGCACTATTGTTTCTACTGTGTAAATTACAAAATGCGAAGTCATTGAAACGGAAGAGTGAAGATGACATGTTATTTGGTATAAGGATGCAGACCGTTGCTGCAAAGCCAAGAAGAGAGCTGGAGAGTGCAAGCGATGACGTCGCTTTGAACGGGATTGATGAGGTAAGGAATCTGGTTTGAGACAGAGATGTTTACCACCAGGTTTCTGTAGATGTCTTCGTGTGTTAGTGAACCAGTGATGGCCGATGGGGGGACCAAGATCATGAGGCGTTTATTGGATAAAATTAAGAAAGGTAATTATTAAATAGGATAACGGAAGTACAACGTCCGACCTTAGCTCAGTTGGTAGAGCGGAAGACTGTAGTCTGTGACAGCAAATCTTTAGGTCGCTGGTTCGATTCCGGCAGGTCGGATTTATTTTTTCTATTTTCTTTTTCAAGCTAAGCTAAAATCTTTTTAAAGAAAACAAAATATCAGAGAACCATCCACGTGTCCCATCATATATCTAAACCGAACCGCCTTCTTTTGTAGCCCATAAAGCAAAGGGCCCCTCCTAAATTCCCAATCTCATCTCTCCAACATCCACGGAAACAAACCCTAATCAACGACGATGATGCTCAGGCAAGCCGCGAAGAACGCTCTAGGCCTTACGTCGCGCCAATCGACCCCGTGGTCCGTCGGTATCTTCCGATCGTACCACGAGAACGTCATCGACCACTACGATAACCCCCGCAACGTCGGGTCTTTCGACAAGAACGATCCCAGCATCGGCACGGGTCTCGTCGGAGCTCCCGCGTGCGGTGATGTGATGAAGCTGCAGATCAAGGTCGATGAGAAGACTGGTCAGATCGTCGATGCTCGTTTCAAGACCTTTGGCTGTGGCTCCGCTATCGCGTCTTCGTCTGTCGGTATGTTTTCAATTAGGGTGTTTTGATTAGTTGTTCTGAAATTGATTAGTTTTTTGATAGAATTAGGTTTCATGTTGATTGGTTATTGTTGAATTAGGTTTGCAATTGATTGGGTCTTGATGAATTAGGTTTCAAATTGATTGGTTCTTGTGGAGGTGGTGTTCGAATTAGGGCATGAGTAAGAACTAATACATTTGTCGGATCATGTAATGAGATGTATCCTTGTGAAGTGTTTTTATTTATCAATGATTTATTTGTTATGGTTCTTGTGCGTGGTAGCAACTTGTTGTATCCTCTCTATTGTCATGTCTGATTCTGTTTTGAGGTTTATATTTTTTCTAATATTTGATTGGTTTTAATATTTTCAGCCACTGAATGGGTGAAAGGCAAAGCTATGGAGGAAGTTCTGACCATCAAGAACACGTAAGTTACCCTTTGTTTGTCTCTTACAAGTTACGAATGTTGTTATGATATGTTGTCGTAGACACTACCTAAGACAAAGGTGATTTTGTCTTCATGTTCGTGTCTTGAAGGCATTAACATGTAGTATGTTTTGGGTTTTTGCATTACTTGAACTTGGGATGTCTTTACTCTTCTTTGACTGTTAATATGCGGCCAGTTATCTTGACTATTATTTTGTATCTCAATATCTGAAACCCTGAATTGAATGTGTGGTATCCTTTTTTGTGACATAATTTTGCTAGCGAAATCGCCAAGCATCTTTCTCTCCCACCAGTGAAGCTCCATTGCAGTATGCTAGCCGAGGACGCCATCAAGGCAGCTGTGAAAGACTACAAGGAGAAGCGAGTGAAAACAAACGGTGCTGCAGCAGTAGCAGCAGCTGGAGAAACCGCGCAGGCTTGATTTTCCTCTGCTGATGTTTTTATACCATGACGTGTATATGATGGTACAAACAGGAGATGTGTAAGAGAAGACTACGTGCAACCTATGGTATAATCTCTGAAGGGTTAAGTCTAGGAATATTATGAATAAACTCTGTTTGACAAATACATCTGAGATGTAAGCTGTTTGATGTTTTGTTATGGTTTTCCTTCCTTTGTGAGATTTATTATCTATTAAAGACAAGTCAGCAATTACTTTTTTCTGTCTATCTACGGATCTAATGGCTTTCCATGAATTAAATATACAAAGAGCGAGGTGCAAAAATGAAGATACTGAGAAATCAAAATCACAGAAAATTGCATTTTTGTTCCATCTCTGTAGCATTTCCCCTTTTAACCATGACCACTTTTTCTATATAAACTACTCACACTGTTACATATCCAATTGCATTTTTGTGACGGGCCTTTACGTTGATTAGCTAAAGGAAGTGTCCATAATTGTATCGAACAGAAAATACTCATATTATTCGTATCAAATAACTACCGGCTGTTCCTTTTATTACTCAACACAAGTGCTCAAACAAACTTTTGTTCTGAACTATTTGCTAACATACTAAAAACACTTTCTAAATTGTGATCTGAGTCTTGTTCAATGAGACAAACTCTGGTTTGCTTGAACGGTGGCAGGTTTCATGGATGATCTTTAAAGCGAAGCAACTTGGACATATTTAGCAAAATGGTGAAGAATCAAAGTTAGCAGTGTGATTCTTCCTTTATGGGATCTTAATACATTTCTCCTTTTTTCTAATTAAAAGAAAAAGAGAGATGACGTACAGACATGTCTATTACAATTGTCTTTCACTTCCTGTTTGTCTTCTTTTATTTTAAGCTAACCATGTGATTGCCTTCAAAAGCCAAATTAAGAAAAATACATGATCAATCTAGATGAATACCATAGCGAAGATGACATACACTAAGAAAATATATCGTCTTGTTCGCCTAAACAAAACTGGTCCCCTGTTTCTCTCAATCGGAATCTAGTTCCTGTTATCTCGTAATATATACCCGCTAGTCAATGTTTATAAGTATACATACATAACATTCTCTTCAAATATGTGGAAATGAAGCATTAGAACTATTAGAACTATACATAACATTCTCTTCCGAATATGGGTTCAGTGGAGACATAGTGACGTCTCAAACCAATTGAACTACTGAATCTTTAGCATTAAATTGTAGTTTTAACCGGGGACAGCTGCCCCCCAACCTACACAGCGTAGATCCGCCCCCGTCAGTTGTGTTGTTCATGATATTTTAGTGGTACCCTTGATTAGTTTTTACTCTATAAAAGATCTTATTGTTTTAAAAGTGGAAGACAAATCAAGTTTTCACTGACACTTGTGCACCCTAACAATGTTTTCCATACCAATCGGATCTTGACGTACCAGTGCATGTGCACCTAAGAAAGCGGTAGATGCTAAATCAACGGAGACCAAATCGTATATTATTGTAGTGAGGACGGCATGCAGCAGCAACCATTGAATTATATATTTAAAATGTTTAAATAACGATTGTTTATAAAAAAGTTATTAGAATATTTTAATATTTGCCTTAATAAAAAATGAGTGTGACCGGATGGTATGATTAGAGTATAACAAAAGTTTACACTTACACATATTTTATCTCTACTCCATATTACTCTATCATACCTTTTCTGTGTCAAATATTTACTCTTGTTTCACTTCAATACATCCAAGATTATATAAGTGAAACTATTTTTCGCCCATCTACTCTAGAAAAGGAATATTTTGTTTTCACCTTTTTTACCCTAGAAAAGCAAGAGTAAACCGGAGAAAAACAAAAAACTACATGTCGTTTACACTTCTTTTCGATGCTTCCTTGCATTCTTTGTGATTAGCGAGCAAAAAAAAACATCCATAAAATACGTTTTTGATATATAACTTTTCCAACGAGCCAAGTTTCAAAGGTGAGGTTACATTATAATTACGATCAACGTCAACGAGGAAAGCTGATCACAGCAAAACAAATGAGAAGCAACAAAAAACTGTTATTAGAAACAATCCAGCTTTATTATATGAAGATCTCCACCAAACAATCATAAGACAAATTTATCAGGGTACAACAAAAGTAGACGATTATGAAAGCAAGTTACAAAAGAAAAAAAAAGTAGACGATAAAAACACTCGAAACATAAATTTCAAATTGCAACACCTCCACACACATGCACAAAGTGACGTCGTTTTCTGTATTTGGAAGCTCAGGCATGGTTTTTTTTTAAACAACACGTAGACAGCAGAAACAAAGACCCGGACTGTAACGCCCCGACCCGCCCACGGCTAATGGGCCATCCACGCCCGCTCTCTCGGCCCGTGGGCCCCATCCCATCCGACGGTCGATCGTTAATTTTCCAAGGCTCGAAATCATCATTTACTGACCCTGCAATCACCACATGACCTTTCCCCGTGCTTTGGCCTCACTCACACGGTATCGCGAATCACTTCCCGATAGGTCACCCATCCTTTCACTACTCCAGCCCAAGCACGCTTAACTCTGGAGTTCTAAACGGATGTGTGACAGAAAAGGTAAGTCAACTTTGGTGACATAGGTAGCCAAATCAATTCTCTTAAGCATTTTCACATATCACAACTCGGGATGTTACAATTCACCCCCTCTCAAAGAACGCAACGTCCTCGTTGCGCTCTACGACAGGTCTCAAGACGCCTCTCAGGTCAGAACTGAGACGGCTAACCAGCTCTGATACCACTTGTAACGCCCCGACCCGCCCACGGCTAATGGGCCATCCACGCCCGCTCTCTCGGCCCGTGGGCCCCATCCCATCCGACGGTCGATCGTTAATTTTCCAAGGCTCGAAATCATCATTTACTGACCCTGCAATCACCACATGACCTTTCCCCGTGCTTTGGCCTCACTCACACGGTATCGCGAATCACTTCCCGATAGGTCACCCATCCTTTCACTACTCCAGCCCAAGCACGCTTAACTCTGGAGTTCTAAACGGATGTGTGACAGAAAAGGTAAGTCAACTTTGGTGACATAGGTAGCCAAATCAATTCTCTTAAGCATTTTCACATATCACAACTCGGGATGTTACACGGACTACCGATGCATTTACCGTCATTAAAATTGATGCTGTCTCGTGTTAAACATCTCTCCTTGCATGTTTCACCGGGGGGATCCGTAGATGAACAGATCCCGTTTGGAGTGATACACAGATTAATAGGAGGAGGACAGAGACCCTGGCACTGGCCGGATGCAACTGCCCCCCAACAAAAAATGAATTAATGTAATTTATAAAGATACAAAGGATTAATTTCAACCATAAAAAGCCTTTTAATCTTTATACGTGTCTAGCTTGACATGTGTTATACTCTTTCTTTTTTTCCTAAAAATCGCATCAGTTTAATTTGTGATTATTTTCCTTATTATCCATTAGATAAAAGATCTTTCTGACCATAAGATAATTAACAACCTACTCCATATGAAGAATGAAGTATCAATTAATAATTTTTGATTTTCGATATTAGGATTATATCATAATTACAGTAAAACTAATTGTAAAATGTTTAGAGCTTTTGAAATATCTTTAAGACACAATCTTTTGTTTTCTTGTTAATTAATTAGTTCTCTAAACAAACGAACCTGTAGCTGATTGGAGGATGAAGAGACAAACAAAACATGCAGCAACAACAGCTGTGCTCAATCTTAAGCTCCCCATTGCTCTTCCTTCTTCTTATTTTCTTTCTTCTTTATGATTTATTTAGCCAAAAGAAGGGTTAAATTTATAGCAATATGGTGATGAAGAGAGGGAAAAAGGTCAACCATCACAAAATTGAGCACATGATTTCTTTTTACATGCCCATAGGCCTTATTCTGCGTGATTAGTGATGCGTTAATTTTTTGAAGACTCGGAAATTTTATTTGCAATAACCACATAACGTTTTTCCGTATTTTGGTTTCACTCGCATGATATCACGAATAATCCCGATAGATAATTCAACTTGGAGTCTAGGCTTACCGAAACTGTCCGTCAGGCATTCCACACAAAGACCATAAATTCTTATACGAAACAGATCTATGAGTGGAAGTAGCTATGGCTTAAGGACAAGAAACCGAGATTTATTAACACTACTGTTTGGGAGGAGCTGCAGGTGCATTGGGCAAAGCAGGAGGCTATAGAAAAGTCTCTTAAGAACTCAGCCAACCGAATGAATAATCGTGGCGGAAAAGGTGTTTATGTCCATAACCTTGGGACTTGTACCATGTCTTCTAAGAAATATCAATTTGTAAGTTCTAATTTTTTAAGATACTTTTTAAATATATTTGATTTTTTAAATATATTTATTGATTACTTTTTTAGGTTCAAGCAAATAACGGTAATCCCGTCGATTATCTCAATGTCATTAAGGAGGCATACACCAACAAGAAGACCGGCGAAATTCAGAATATTGTTATTAAAGATGTCATCGACTTGGTGGAACCCTAAAAGAAAGCATATCTAGCTACTCAAGAGCATTTCGATGACGATGACTTCAACTAACGTTGCTCGAAAGCGAGTAAACCAAATGGTGGAACAGGTAATTTTTAAAAAAATAATTCTATTAATATTTAATTTTGTTAATACTTAATATTTTACTTAATTTAATTCCATCACTATTTTTAGGCTCTTCCAAAGAGGAAAGGTCGTTTAGTCGGGTTGGCTCGTCGTGCCTCGTTTTGTCCTTCTTCATCCCAAGCCACGTTGTCTGATTCCATGATCATAGAGCAGCCGCAGAACAAGGATGACCGGACTGTGGTGTTGGAGACGCAGAATGCCACAATTCTAGCTGAATTGGCGGAGAAAAAGAGGACTAACCTGAAAATAATGGAGAAGATGAAACGTTTGTTTCCTTCAGACTCTTAGTTTTTTTTTTCAATTTTAAAACTTTAAATGTCGTTTTCAGATTTTACTTTTAAATTATGTAAAATATAATTTCTATAATATTTGTTTCCCATTTCATTTTTTCTATTTATTCAAATTAAATATATATAATATAAAAATATATTTAAAAACAAAAATTACAGATTCTGATGAAACTAAATCGATCGGAACATTCTGACCAACATATATGTCAGAAATTTCAGATACCAACATTCGTCGTAAACGTCTGATACTGCATTTCGTCGGAAATTTCAGATGCCTATTTTTGTCGGAATATTCCGATGCCATGTTCGTTGGAACATTCTGACGAAGTATTCGTCGGAAACTTCTGATGCACACATTGTTGGAAGTTCAATTTTTCCGATGGCAATTTTGGTTGGTATTTCTCCGACAATATACCAACGTCTTTACCGATGACGAGACATCCTCGGAAAAACATCGGAAAATACAGCGTCGTATTTCCTCGGAAATTTGAACGGATTTCCGATGAAAATATTTATTGCGATGAAACCATACCGACAACTTTTTGGTAGGAATTTCATCGGGATTGGCTCATTCCGACGGAATTCCGACGAAATTCGCCATCGAAATTTGCATGTTTTCTTTTAGTGACGTGATGAAAATAGAAAAAGGAATATCATAGATTAAAATAGTTAGTGCACTGGTCGTGACTATATACGTTATTTTTAAGCATAACATAGTCTAACAATCCTACATTATTTTTAGACCATATATATGTGATCCAATAGATGTCGAAGACTTGTATTTATCTAGGAAAAATTATTTTTATACTATACTATGCCTAAATGCTTTATAATTCTGCTACATCAGTATTAAGAAGGCTTAAACGATTGCCACATAAGCATGATTTCTTTTTAATTAGTGTTTAAAAGATTCTCAATTAATATATAATGGATTTTAGACCATATATATGCGGTCCTATAGATATCGAAGACTTGTACTTATCTAGGGAAAATTATTTTTATACTATGCTATGCATAAACACTTTATAATTCTGCAATATTAACATTAAGAAGGCTTAAACATTGCCACATAAGCATGGTCTCTTTTTAATTAATACAAATTTAAAGTTATAGCTCTTTAAAAGATCATCAATTAATATATAGTGGATGTTGATGTAGAATATATTAAACTTTTTTTACAAAAAAAAATAAAAATATTACCCTTTTAAAAAAATATATTAAACTTCCTGTGCAAATATGATCATCTTGTTCTACACCGTAAACAATCGATCATCTTGTTCTATACCGTAAACAATCATCATTTCAAGGACTTGATTACTTGAGATTTCGGTTAAGAGATCATAGAAATCTCTACATGTATAAGTGACAATGCTTAAGTAAGAACAGGTGGCCTATCAGTTTCACCACAAACAATTATAATATATATGTATAAGTGACAATGCTTTCAATAATTTTATGATTTAAGTAGACAAATCTTTTTTTTTACTTTTCTCACGAACTATATACTATAGTTTATTTAGACTGTAGGATACTACAAGTCAGAATTTATCTGTGTTTGAGATATGATTAGTATATGGCATAGTCCGAAATTGTTAAAAGGTCTTTGAGATCTTTCAGAAAAACCGTGAGCTTTGTGACATTTGTTGAACTTGGCAGTTGTCGTAAAAGCAAATCAACTTGGACGGCAGAATGGTGAAGGAGCAAAGTAGGCAGTGTGATTCTTCCTTATGGGATCTTCTCCTTTAACTGAAGTACATACAAGTCTGTTATATTTGTCTTTCATTTTGTCCTGTATTTTTCTGAAGCTAACCATGTGATTGCCTCAAAAGCCAAATTAAGAAGAATATATGATCAGTCTTGGATGAATACTCTAGCGAAGAGGACTACACGCAAGGAAATATATCGCCTTTTTTGCCTAAACAAAACTGGTCCCCCGTATTTCTCAATCAGAATCTAATTCCTATCATCTCATAATATATACCTGCTAGTCAATGTTTATAAGCAGTATACACAACATTCTCTTCAAGTATGTGAAAATGAAGCATTGGAATGTTCTCTTAATCTCCCTTTGATCAGTTGAGACTCTCTTAATATAGAGTTGTAAGTATTAGGATGGTTTAGTCATTGGTTTATTTCGGTTATTAGATTTATCATTGGTTTAGGTTTTTTTTTGCTTAAACCAATCTATATATATAGAAACAGTTGTACAGTGTAAAGATTGAGCTGAATAACAAACTTTCACATTTAACAAACTTCGTCTTCTTCTCTCATCTCTCCACCATTGTTGAGCTCCATCTTCAGTTCCAGATCTCATAATCGATCTTATTATGGTATCAGAGCACACAAACCGATCTTCCGCATCAAGATGAGCTTTCCGGTGACTCTGTTTTCGCGTTTCTTCGACCTTCTTTGTCTTGCGATTCGCGATTTCATCATTCAGATCGCTCTTTACCTTGCTCATCTTCTTCGATTGTGCCTTTGTTTACTTTGAAGACCTGGAATCTTGACGATCTCTTATATCTCGTTGGATCGATCTCGTTTCTGCTTTCTCGTTAATGGCGACTGTTCCTCCTGAGAGATCTATGGTGGATCAATATGATAATCCGTACTATTTGCATCATAATGATCATGCTGGTCTTGCTTTGGTTACTGATCGTTTGAATACAGCTTCGGAGTTTCATTCTTGGCGACGTGCAGTGCGTATGGGTTTGAATGTGCGTAACAAACTGGGATTCATTGATGGAACGATTCCCAAACCAAATCCTACGCATCGCGACTATGGCGCCTGGTCTCGTTGCAATGACATGGTAGCCACATGGTTAATGAACTCCGTTTCTAAGAAAATTGGTCAAAGCTTGCTCTTCATCAACACTGCTGAAGGAATATGGAAGAATCTTCTTGCTCGTTTTAAACAGGATGATGCTCCTAGAGTGTTTGATATTGAGCAGAAGTTAAGCAAGATTGAGCAAGGATCTATGGATGTATCAACATATTATACAGAGCTTGTGACTTTATGGGAAGAACACAAGAATTATGTTGAACTTCCTGTATGTACTTGCGGAAAATGTGAATGTGATGCTGCAGTTCTTTGGGAAAAACTTCAAGAACGGAGCAGAGTAACAAAGTTTCTGATGGGGCTTTCTGAATCGTATGATCAAACACGTCGTCACATCCTTATGTTGAAACCAATTCCCACCATAGAAGAGGCTTTCAACATTGTTACTCAAGATGAAAGGCAACGTTCTCTTAAGCCTGTGACGCGTGTTGATAATGTGGCTTTTCAGAGTTCTGTAGACTCTGTCCTTACTCCTGAACAGAATGCGTATGTTGCTGCTTATACTGCTCGTCAAGCTCAACGACCTGTTTGCAC
This sequence comes from Raphanus sativus, assembly GCF_000801105.2. Classification (NCBI taxonomy): domain Eukaryota; kingdom Viridiplantae; phylum Streptophyta; class Magnoliopsida; order Brassicales; family Brassicaceae; genus Raphanus; species Raphanus sativus. Next base: position 11,787,444 of record NC_079518.1, read on the forward strand.
ACATTGTGGAAAATCTGGCCATACAGTTCAAAAATGTTTCAAGCTTATTGGCTTTCCTCCTGGTTATAAGACACATGGTTCTACTTACATGAACAAGAATCATCTTCAGTCTAAACCACAGTCTCAAACGCCTGCTCAGAACCAGATGCTAGCTCATAATCCAGCACCCATGACTCCTGCTAATACTGCTAATGCGATAGCAAATGTCTATGCTACTGCTGGATCATCTCATCATGCTACTCCATCTGCTCCTGGTTTTGTACCTCACATCACTACAGGCGGTAACAATGTCATGTTGCAAGACTTCACACCACAACAAATTCAAAGTCTGGTTGCTCAGTTCAACTCTCATGTTCGAGTTCCAGAGACTCCTGTTCCTTCCTCGTTGACTGTTTCACCAGCATCAATTACTGATCATGGCATAATGGCTTCCACTTCTTCTTCGGGTAATCTTTCATTTCCATCTAAAAGTCTTACCTATTCTGATAATCACCTCAAATTCCAACATCATTCTCTTTCCACTTTACCATCTTTTCTTCCACAAAATGCTTGGATTGTTGATAGTGGAGCTTCTAGTCACGTTTGTTATGATATAGCCATGTTCTCAGTATTGACACCAGTGTCTAGTATATCAGTAACTCTGCCTAATGGTAGTAAAATTCCTATTACTCATACTGGTACTATACATCTTAGTGAGTCATTGATCTTGTATAATGTGCTTCTTGTTCCTGACTTTCATTTCAATTTGATCAGTGTGAGTTGTTTGGTAAGAACATTAACTTGTGCTGCTCATTTCTTTCCCCATGGTTGCTTCATTCAGGAACTTTCTCAGGGCTTGATGATTGGGAAGGGTAGCTTGCATCACAACTTGTACATCTTAGACATTGATTCATCTTCCATTGCTTCGCTTCCATCTTCATCATCTTTACCTGCTTCTTTTTGTGGCTCTGTTTCGGTTGATGCTCGCATTTGGCATCGTCGGTTAGGCCACCCATCATCTTTGATATTACAAAAACTCACTTCGTCTTTACCATCTTTCAAGATTGAAGATCCTGCAGAGAGTCATTGTACCGTTTGTCCTTTATCAAAACAAAAACGTTTATCTTTTACTTCTCAAAACAATTTGTCTTCAAAACCGTTTGATCTTGTTCACTTAGATATTTGGGGTCCTTTTAGTGTTGAGTCTGTTGAGGGTTTCAAGTATTTTCTTACTCTTGTTGATGATTGTACTCGCACAGTTTGGATCTATATGTTGAGGAATAAAAGTGATGTTTCTACTTGTTTTCCTGCTTTTATTGCTCTTGTATCAACTCAGTTTAATGCTACTATTAAAGCAATCCGTTCTGATAATGCTCCAGAGTTAGCTTTCACTGATATTGTTACAAAAACAGGAATGATTCATTACTTTTCTTGCCCTTATACTCCTCAACAAAATTCTGTTGTTGAGAGGAAACATCAGCATTTACTGAATGTAGCTAGATCTTTATTGTTTCAGTCTAATGTTCCTCTTGCATATTGGAGTGATTGTGTTACAACAGCTGCTTTTTTGATCAATCGCATGCCTTCTCCTTTGCTTAAAAACCTCTCTCCTTATGAGTGTTTGACTGGTAAGGTTCCCACTTATACTCAACTTCGGACTTTTGGGTGCTTATGCTATGCTTCGACTTTGTCAAAAGACAGAAACAAGTTTTCACCTCGTGCCATTCCTTGTGTTTCTTGGGATATCCATTGGGTTTTAAAGGATATAAACTTTTAGACTTCGAGTCTCGTTCTGTTTTTATATCAAGGAATGTTATTTTTCATGAAAATGATTTTCCATTTAAAACATCTGATCTTCTTCGTGAAACTGTTGATATGTTTCCTAATACCATCTTACCTATGCCTACTCCATTGCATTTTGTTGAGTCTATGCCTTTGCCTACTGAGCATTCTGATTGTCATGTGCATAATTCTTCTAGTAGTTCTTGCATTCATTCTCCTCCGGTTGTAGTTACTGAGCACTCTGATCCTGTTGTCAATACTGAGTCCTTAGCTAGACCAAAACGAACTACTCGAGCTCCTAACTATCTCTCTGAGTATCTTTGTAATCTCGTCCCTTTCATTTCCACTTCTAAACACATTTCCTCTGTTCCACCAAATCCTGTTCCTGTTTTTCCAACTCCATATCCTATTTCCTCTGTTCTTTCATATGATAGCTTATCTCCTTCCTTTCAAGTCTATACTCTTGCTTACTCTCTTGAAAGAGAACCCAAAAACTTCAAGGAAGCGATGACTTCTGATGTGTGGAAACAGTCAGCGAATGTGGAATTGGATGCTCTTGAGCAAAACAGAACATGGGATGTTGTGACTTTGCCTTCAGGTAAGAATGTGGTGGGTTGTAAGTGGATATTTACCATCAAATATAATCCTGATGGTACTGTGGAGCGTTACAAATCGAGACTTGTTGCACAAGGATTTATTCAACAGGAAGGTGTTGATTTTCTGGAGACTTTCTCTCCTGTTGCAAAGCTGGCGAGTGTGAAACTTCTGCTGGGACTTGCATCTATTAAAGGTTGGAAGCTCAGTCAGATGGATGTCTCCAATGCTTTTCTACACGGTGAACTTGATGAGGAGATTTATATGAGTCTACCTCAAGGCTATACGCCTGCTCCTGGAGTTATTTTACCTCCTAATCCTGTCTGCAGACTTCGCAAGTCTCTATATGGTTTGAAACAAGCTAGCAGACAGTGGTACAAGCGGCTTTCTTCTGTCTTGTTGGGAGCTAACTACGTTCAATCTCCAGCTGATAATACTCTCTTTGTGAAGGTTTCTGGCTCTTCATTTGTTGCTGCGCTTGTCTATGTCGATGATATAATGATAGCCAGTAACGATGATGATGCTCTTCTTCAGTTGAAAGACTTGCTTCGTTCAGAGTTTAAAATCAAAGATCTTGGACAAGCAAGATTCTTTCTTGGCTTAGAGATTGCTCGTTCAGCGGCTGGTATTTCTGTTTGTCAACGGAAGTACGCACTGAATCTTCTTGACCGATGGATCCCACCCTGCATCTTACGAAATTCCTTGGGAAGCTTTTGTCTACGCCTACTCAGTATAGGGAATTGATTGGTCGTCTACTGTATCTCTGCATCACTAGACCAGACATTACTTATGCTGTTCATCAGCTAAGTCAATTTCTCTCGGCTCCTACTGATGTTCATTATCAGGCTGCTCTCAAGGTCCTTCGGTATCTCAAGAACAATCCCGGCCAGGGATTGATGTATGCTGCTGATGTTGAGCTCTGCCTTAATGCATTTGCCGATGCTGACTGGGCCACTTGCAAGGATACTCGTCGCTCTGTTACTGGTTTCTGTGTTTATCTTGGCTCTTCTCTGATCTCTTGGAAGTCAAAGAAACAGGCTGTTGTAAGTCGTAGCAGTACAGAGGCCGAATATAGAAGCTTAGCTCTTGTGACGTGTGAGTTGATTTGGTTACAACAGTTACTTCGAGATCTTCATGTTACTATGACTTGTGTACCGAAGCTCTTCTGTGACAACAAATCAGCTCTGCATCTTGCCAACAATCCGGTGTTTCATGAGAGAACGAAACACATCGAGATTGATTGCCATACAGTTCGGGATCAAATCAAAGCTGGACGTCTCAACACTCTTCATGTTTCTTCTGGAAACCAGCTTGCCGATATCTTGACTAAACCTCTTCATCCGGGTCATTTTCTCTCCATGCTGCAGCGACTATCTTTGTCAAGTCTCTATCTTCCCGTTGTGAAGTTATCGACTTGAGGGGGGTATATTAGGATGGTTTAGTCATTGGTTTATTTCGGTTATTAGATTTATCATTGGTTTAGGTTTCTTTTTGCTTAAACCAATCTATATATATAGAAACAGTTGTACAGTGTAAAGATTGAGCTGAATAACAAACTTTCACATTTAACAAACTTCGTCTTCTTCTCTCATCTCTCCACCATTGTTGAGCTCCATCTTCAGTTCCAGATCTCATAATCGATCTTATTAGTAAGTTGCTAGTGATATATACATCGGGACCCTCAAGGCTTGTTAGAGCCAAGTTTTGATTCATTCTCATACTCAACCATTAGTACATTGCATATCTCTTTTGTGGGACCATCTTTCACACTTGATACCTTATTTTCCAAGTCATAAACCAATAAACTTTTTTCCCTTATTTTATTGTGACTGATCCTCCAAATATAAGAACTGTGTTCCCCACGAAAGCTTCCTCAATCTCACTTAGAAAATGACCACCACCACCACGTACGTTTTGCACCATACACACCTCAACTTCCCTCTCTTCATTGTTATAATTAGTATAACATCCACCAAAACTTCTCTCTTTCATGTTCTTAGTTGAAAAAAGCAATTTTAGTTCTTCAGGGAGTATATATATATAATGGATCTCAAGTATCCCCCATCTCACTACAACTTATCTTCAGTCATGAAGAAGCATCAGCGTCTTCAACATCATCGAGGAAAAGGGAGAGATGAAGAGTATGATGCTTCTTCTCTCAGCTTGAACAATCTGTCAAAGCTTATCCTTCCTCCATTAGGTGTTGCAAGCTACGACCAGAGTCGCATCATTTCTAGTGGATGGATCATCTCACCCATGGATTCAAGACACAGGTACTATAATGCTCTGGTCCTGATGTAAATGATCTTGTAATAAGGAAATTCTTACAAACATAAGACAATGCTTGAATATGTGATCTTGTTCATTTTCAAAGATAGCATATAGAAGTAAATCAGTGATTATATGTGATTGATTCAGGTGGTGGGAATCAATTATGGTGCTTTTGGTTGCATACTCTTCTTTGGTTTACCCCTTTGAAGTCGCATTTCTAAGGTCCTCGCCAAAGAGAACTCTTTGTATCACAGACAACATCGTAGACTCGTTCTTTGCTGTTGACATTGTCTTGACGTTTTTTGTTGCTTACATAGACAGAAGAACACAGCTTCTTGTCCGTGAGCCCAAACAGATTGCAGTGAGGTTAGTATATGTTGTTGATAATACATTTTTAGAAAATTGATCCATGTTTTGTTGAATTTTGATTGGCTAAAGTTGTGGGGAATAATTAATCACAAAATAATGCATTTATAGTTAACATTTAAAATATTTTTTAATGTGTAAAAACTCTAAAAATACATCAAAAAAAAAATTAGTATTATAGTCACGCTTAGTTTTTTTACTCATAGAGTACTAGCTAAATGATATTTTAATATATCATTTAAGGTACCTTTCAACGTGGTTCGTGATGGATGTTGCGTCGACTATACCATTTAATGCAATCGGATTCTTGATCACTGGCACATGCAAGTTGAATCTCACTTGTAGTCTCTTGGGACTGCTCAGGTTTTGGAGACTCAGACGTGTCAAACAACTCTTCACAAGGTACTTTTCTCTCTATCTACTATGACTCCATGTCATGTCTCTGATCAAACCATTTTTTTAGAAAGTGAACAAGAGTTTCTCACTTTCGTGTCATTACAGACTCGAGAAGGACATAAGGTTCTGCTACTTCTGGATTCGCTGCATTCGACTTCTATGCGTGACACTGTTTCTAGTGCATTGTGCTGGATGCATTTACTACCTACTAGCAGACATGTGTCCACATGGAAAGACATGGATCGACGCTGTCCCAAGTATCAGACATAAAAGTCTTTACATCAAGTACATTGCATCCATTTATTGGTCTATCACAACAATGACAACTGTGGGATATGGAGACCTCCATGCTAGCAACACTATTGAGATGGGATTCATTACATTCTACATGTTATTTAATCTTGGCCTCACTTCTTACCTTATAGGTAACATGACTAATCTGGTCTTGGAAGGAACTCGTCGTACCATGGAGTTTGTGAGTCTCAACCTCTCTACTGGAGTCGTAACAATTCAATCCTTTTTTTTGCCTTTTCTACTGTAGTAATTATCTGTCATGTTTTGTTGTTGTGTGGGCAGAGGAATAGCATTCAAGCAGCGTCAAACTTTGTTAACAGAAACCATTTGCCTCCTAGATTGAGAGACCAGATATTGGCTTACATGTGTTTGAGGTTCAAAGCAGAGAGCTCCAATCAGCAGCATGTTATTGACCAGCTCCCAAAATCAATCCACAAAAGCATTTGTCAACATCTTTTTCTTCCATCTGTTGAAAAAGTTTACCTCTTCAAAAGCGTCTCAAGAGAGATACTTCTTCTCCTGGTGAGTTACCAAACAAAACTAATTAGGTTTTGTGAGTCGTTGATGAGTTCTCTAACCATTATTTATTTATTTTTTTGTGTTGAAATGTTTATTGGTGATTAGGTTTCTAAAATGAAGGCTGAGTATATTCCACCTAGAGAGGATGTCATTATGCAGAACGAAGAGCCTGAAGATGTTTACATAATTGTATCAGGAGAAGTTGAGATCATAGATTCAGAGATTGATGAGAGAGATAGAGTGTTAGGCACTCTAAGATGTGGAGACATATTTGGAGAAGTTGGTGCACTTTGTTGCAGACCTCAGAGCTACACTTTTCAAACTAAGTCTCTGTCACAGCTTCTCCGGCTCAAAACTTCTTTCCTTATTGAGACAATGCAGATTAAACAACAAGACAATGTCACAATGTTCAAGAACTTCATGCAGCATCACAAAAAGCTGAGTGATCATCTAAGGACACAAAAAGATGGACAAAACGATGACGTTCCACCGAACATTGCCTCAAATCTTATCAATGTTGTATCCACAGGCAATGCAGCTCTTCTTGATGAGCTTCTCAAGGCCAAGTTAAGCCCTGACATTACAGATTCCAAAGGAAAAACTCCACTGGTAACGTTTTGCTTCACCGCTATTTGTTTCAGCATCATAATCTAAGTCATTAATTCGTTTTATATTAATGTTTCAGCATCTAGCGGCTTCCAGAGGATATGAAGATTGTGTTTTAGTACTCCTAAAGCACGGATGCAACATACACATAAGAGGTAAACACACCATACTTATATATTCTGCTTAAGAGATATGTTCTGTTTAAAAGATATATTTTTTTTTAATTTTTAAAATGTTGCAGATGTGAGTGGTAACACGGCTCTATGGGAAGCAATCTCATCGAAGCATTATGCCATATTCAGAATCCTTTACCATTTCTTAGCTACAACTGATCCACAAATAGCTGGAGATCTCCTATATGATGCAGTGAGACAGAACAATGTAGAAGTAATGAAGGATCTTCTGAAAGAGGGGATCAGTGTTGACACAGAGGACCATCATGGCTTCACAGCTTTGCAGGTCGCTGTGGCGGAGAATCAAATGGATATGGTGAATCTCTTAACTATGAACGGTTCAGATGTGGTTGGTGTCAACACACATGAGTTCAGACCGTTGGAGAAGTTAAGAGTTGTGAAAGAAGAAGAAAGAGTGAGTATTTTCAGAGGGCATCCATTGGAGAGGAAATCAAGAAGTTGCAATGAAGCTGGGAAGCTTATACTGCTTCCTCATTCTCTTGATGATCTCAAGAAAATTGCAGGTAAGCATACATTCTACATATTGTTTTTGGTTTAGCTTTGGTCTTTTTGGCGCGGTTCTAGTCTGGTGGTAGTGGTACTACATGAAAGCATCAGGACCAGAGATAGTGACCCTATTTGGTTTAATTTCTTTCTCCTTACAACGTTGTTTCATTTGTGTGTGTATAAAACAGGAGAGAAGTTTGGGTTTGATGGAAGTAAGACGATGGTGACCAATGAAGATGGAGATGAGATTGACAGTATTGAAGTGATTAGAGATGGTGACAAGCTTTACTTCATGGAACAAAATAATTCAGAAAATAAAAGAAAATAAATTATGAAAACCGGTGGTGGTGGTCTAGTGTCGTTTGAGGGAATTGAGAAACCCAATAAAGCGAATCCGGGTTCAAACCCCACCGGCCACACGGATATGAGTTATTGTTTTCGACTCATTTGAATGCGTAGGAGATGGTCTATCCGTGAGTTATACCTCCACCCGGGGGTTAGGCTTGTGTCATCATTGACCCGGATTTAACCATTTTCTTTTACAAAAAAGAAATTATGAGATACACGATCTAGCGTGAAAAAAAAAATGAATTAGAAAAAAACATGCATATTGTAATTTCTAGGTGAAAACGATATTTGTTTGTCCATTTTCTTTGTCAACTTAGATAAAGTTTTAATCTACATGAAAGAAAAAAATGACGCATCTGTTGCTACTACCCTTTGCAAGAGAATCATCACAAACATTTTCTTGACTTTCCTCTTGCATAAAAGAGGAGAATACATCCACACTCACCGGCAAATAACTATTACACCAAAAAAAAAGAACTATTACGTCCGGTTCAGACCAAACCAACTTTGGTTATTTTGTAAAGGTCTCCTCAGGCTCAGGGACCCGACGATTAAACACATACCAAGGTGAAATGCAGGTGATCTGAGAACCCCTATGAATTTGATATTTTCAATGAAAAAATTAAAATGTAATTTGTTATTCACTAATTAAAGATTTACTAATTAAAGATCAAGAAAATATAAAGTCGGTCAAAATAACTGTACTTCATTTTGCTATTAGTGGTAATCTATAAACTTTTAATTACTAGATTATTCAAAAAAAATTGTCCAGATTCACCCAATATAGAAAATAACATACATATATAGTAAAAAATTTAAAATAAAGAATTTAATTATTTTCCGATTAATTGATTCGGAGTCAATCATATGTGTTATGCTTATCGTAATCCCGAACAAAGAAAAAAAAACACAATTCCAAAATTAGTAATAAAAATAATGAAAATAAAAGAAAATAGCAAAAATAAAATAATAAATTGCCCTTGACAACAGTTAAAGCTCTCAAATTGCAAAATGACTCATCTTCTTCTTCTTCTTCTTCATCTAGAGAGAATCTAGGGTTCCAGATTTACTCTTCATCTTCATCTTCATCTTCTTCTATCTACACATCCCTAGATCTTCACAACCCATCAATCTCTATACATTTGCAAGGTACAGAGACAAAAAAAACCCACCTTTATTCCAGCTTAGCACTAACCCTAGCTTCCATGGCGAAAACGCGACCAGGTGTGCCCTCAAAGATCAAAACAGGGAGGAAGGAGCTCGACATGTATACCATCAAAGGCACCAACAAAGTTGTGAGAGGTACATCTCTCTTTCTATCCTCACTTGTAAAGTTGTACACTTTGAGTATATGTTTACATAGGAAGGAAGGGACTGTTTGATAGCTTTGGCATCATCATTCACCATTGTTTCTTAGTTGTATAGCTGTTGAATGTGTTTTTCACTGCTTAGTAGAAAGTGTTTGTGTTATCAAAATGTGATCTTTGGTTGCTCTCTTGTTTCAAAATGGACATTTTATATCAGTGAATTCGTTTGGTTTGGGCTTCTTTTGTGTAAATTTAGTAACTTTTTAATGTAAAAATCGAGTTAACTGTGAAATATGGAATATATATTTTTGTTTGTTATGATATATTGATGCAAAGAGTGTTTTAATTTGGGAAAGATTTTGCATTTACTTACAACTCTGCTCTTTGCTTGTTACTAAGTGAAGAAGAGTGAGTGCATTTGCTTGAAGTTTTTGTTCTCTGTGTAGATTATATTTATTTAGTAATTTTTGAGTTTGTTTTATGCAGCTGGAGACTATGTGTTGATGCGTCCGTCGGATGCTGGTAAGCCACCATACGTGGCACGTGTTGAGAAGATTGAAGCGGATGCTAGGAACAATGTGAAGGTGCACTGTCGGTGGTATTACCGCCCTGAGGAGTCTCTTGGTGGTAGGAGACAGTTCCATGGAGCCAAAGAGCTTTTCTTGTCTGACCATTTTGATGTTCAAAGCGCACACACCATTGAGGGAAAATGCATTGTTCACACCTTCAAGAGCTACACTAGGCTTGAGAACGTTGGAGCAGAGGATTATTATTGTAGGTTCGAGTACAAGGCTGCTACTGGCGCGTTTACCCCTGACCGTGTTGCTGTGTAAGTAGGATGAGTAATTAAACATGTTTACTGATAACCTGAAAATTCCATGAATTTTATAATATTTTGGTGCTGAAGGTACTGTAAATGTGAGATGCCTTATAATCCAGACGATCTCATGGTGCAATGTGAAGGCTGCAAAGACTGGTAAAATGTTGATGTTTGTGTCTCTTTTATTAGCCTACTTCTGTTTCAGTGGAGAAGATCTGTTGTTGAACTTGCTGGTGGTATCCTTTTGTTAACTGATGGTAAGAGTTGGAATGTGATGCGTGTAGGTATCATCCTGCATGTGTTGGCATGACGATTGAAGAAGCAAAGCTGCTTGACCACTTCGCATGTGCTGAATGCAGTTCTGATGACGATGTCAAGAAATCACAGAATGGGTTTACTGCATCTCCAGCTGATGATGTCAAGGTTCGTTTGTCTTTCTTTTGTCATTGCATGTATAGATTCTTGGTTCTGTCTGGATTTGATCTTTGCTTAACGCTGCTTCAGTTATAACTGCAAAACAATCTGTCTGCTAAGGTTATTAATAATCCATTTTTGTTTATGCTTTTACTTCCAAGACTTTGAGTATCTAACGAAAATAGAAACCTCCTTGATTGATACAGTTATTAGCTTCTGAAATGTTTGGCATTTACAGGAAAACTACTCTTCTTTCTTGTTTCTGTTTTGTGCTCAAAATCTTGTGGCTGATGTTAATAATGACATTTGTTGTCTTCAGGTGGAACCAAAGCGCAGGAAAAGATAATCGCGAGGTTCTCAGGGGGTGAAAGCCACAAGGGATGGGCAAGTTATAAACTTGGAAGCTCTCTTTTGTGCATATTTTTAGCTAAGTTAGAATTTTATGTATGGTGTCTGTATGGTGCGTTCCGGAAAACTAAGACAAATGGGAAAAAGGAGAGAAATGATGAAGACAGGTTATGGTGGCTGAGTCAGTTGTATAGACTTTTTCCGTGGCATTTAAGTTAACTTTAGGTCTGTCGTTTTGTGTCTGATAATAACAGACGAACATGAAGAACGCTTTTGTCTTTCGAGTCTTCTCAACATTAACAAACATCATGCCTATCTTCCACCTCCCATTTTCTTAATCATGTTTAGCATTTCCTGAAACAATTTCTTCAAAATTATTCTACATACAAAAAAAGAGAGAGAACAACCGCAAAAGAAAGTCTCAGATTGATTGCTTTTTCGACAAAAAGAAAGAATAAAACAGATGAACAAACATGATACAGAGACAACTTATGTACTCTAATTTTGTCCTCACTCACAAACAAAGTTTCATACTTTTTGGACTGAAGTTCTGAACCAAGATGCATTCTTAACCTCTCTGTCACATCCTTTGATTCAGAGTCCTTCATGTATTGCGCAAAACCGTCCCTCTTGAGGTTTCGGAGCTTCTTTTTAGCTTCCAATGAACAGAAAACAAAAAGAAGTTTTGGATGATTATTACTCAGAATGAGAAATCCATGTTCTCATGTTCAGGTGTCCTGTAAGAAAATCCAGCGTCATCACTAGATCTTCGTTTGACTACACTTGCTCGTTGAACCAACCTCACAAGCTGTTGCACCACCTCCGACATTGGAGGCCTGAACTCTGGTTCCGGCTAAAAATTAACAACAAAAAAGAGAAGATGGTTGGTTACTTTACGAAAACAATTTCATTTTCTTTTAAGATGGTATTAAGTTACCTGAATACAAAGAGCAATGATATCCGCAAAACGAGACAGTGACTTAGCTGGATACATGCCATTAAGAGAAGGATCAACCATTTTAGACAAAGCATCTATATCATGAAGCTGCGGTGTAGCCCATCTCACTAGTGATTGCTCTGCTCTCGTTCTCGAGCTATATTAAACACACACACAGCAAAGGAAAAACTGAATCAATGGCTTCTTTTTGTGGATAAAAAAAAAGGAAAAATATAGAAACCTGTCAAGAGGTTTCCGACCAGTTAAGAGCTCAAGCATGACTACTCCAAAAGTGTATACATCACTTTTAACAGTATAGATTCCAGACAATGCAAACTCAGGAGCGCTGTATCCAAACGAACCCACCATTTGAGTTGAAACTCGTCTCTCAGTGTTGGGATTCAAAGCAGCTAAACCACAGTCTGATAAATGAGGGTTAAGCTCTTCATCTAGCAATATATTCGCCGACTTGAAGTTCCTATGTACAATTGAAGGCAAGCAAACTTCGTGCAAGTACCTGTTTAAAAACCAAGCTCAGGGTTTAACATGAAAGTTTTGTTCACCACATTTTAACCATATAACAAAATGTGACATACTCTAGAGCTTTTGCAGTTCCAAGCGCCACTTTAACACGTGCATTCCAAGTCAACTTCATGCTTCTATCATCATTCAAGTGAAGCATATCATCTAGATTCCCATGTCCAACGTACTCATAGACCAGAAGACGTTGACCATGCTCGGTGCAGTATCCAGCCAAGGGAACAATGTTTGGATGCCTCAACCTCGCCATGTTGGAAACGGCTTCCAAGAAATTATCTTCTTCTTGTAACGAAAGCGCTGCGTTATCAATCTTCTTAATCGCCATTACCTTTCCATTGGGGAACTCTGCTCTATAGACACGGCCTAGAGATCCTTCACCGATGATGTTTTCTTGGCTAAAGCTGTTCGTTGCTACTTGGAGAGAGGAAACAGTGTACTGTGAAGCAGTGATGGGAGATCTCATTCTACTTATAGACCCGTTTTTCATCACCCGATCAACCGTTACTTTCTCTGCAGGTGAAGAAGACTTCAAGTCTGCAATGGATGCTCCGTTTTTAACCCTCTGCTCTTGCACTTCGGTTGTTCCACTAAGTGGATGACTTCTTTGAGAAGCTCCTTTTGTGCTTCTTCCAAATTTCTTTCTCTTCTTATGAAGGCATAAGTAAAGAAAAAGTGCTAGAATACCAGCAGCAAACAGAGAACCGAAGACTATACCAGTGACTACTCCACCAGACAATCCCTTGTCAGAAGATGTCCCTTTGGCTTCAGGACGGTTTTTGGGTTTCTTGGAACCAGAAGGTTTCCCTTTTTTGTCAGGTCTTTCTGGTTGAGGAGATGCAGGAGCATTATCAAAGGAGTTACCATCATATCTGAATGTCAAAGACATAATAAACTAGCTTTCTTTAATCTGAAACTTGAAGAAAAAAACTCTTAAAGTATGGAAACTTACATTAAGTTCTTAATAGAGATAAGCTCCTTAGGTATGGATCCATTGAAATGATTGTTTGCAACATTTCTGCCAAAGAAGACATATACGGTAAGCAAGCGAGAACACATTCATTGCTTTTGTCTATCTAAAATGAAACTTACAGAGTTGTCAAAGGCAAAGCGGAGAGTACATCAATGGAACCAGTCAACTGATTGTTCTGAACATAGCTGTCAAAAGTGAAGAATATTTTCATAATTATGAATCTCTTATTGCATTTTTGATTCTCATTGCAGCAAATGAAGTTTAAAAGCACTCACAGAGCGGAAAGTTTTGACACTGTAGTCAAAGAACTCGGAAGATCGCCACTGAAGTTGTTGTGAGAAAGATCCCTGAACAAAGCAAAACAATAAGATGAACGGAAACTAAAACATATCATTATGATAAAGGGGGGGAAGAAAGAGATCTTACAAGGTTGAAAGTGAGTTATGATCAGCAAAGATATCTCCTATCGACATTGAAAGTGAATTACCACTTACATTCCTATAAAACAACATTTCAAAACTTTAATACACAGTAAGGTGGGTTAAGCTAAATCTCACAGTTCAAAAATGTCAAACTCACATATAAGTAAGAGAAGCCATAGCAGATATGGAGTATGGAAGGTTGCCACTTAAGTTGTTTCTCGCCAAGTTTCTGCATTGCATTTTCTTTTCAGCTGTTAGTCTGAAAATAAACACTTGAGACTAAATACTATAAAAAACATAGCTAAACAAACACAACATTACAGGCTTGTGAGATTCGGTGGCAATTGATATGGAAGTGTATCATGGATGCTGTTTCCGCTAACATCCCTGTATCAAAGAGAAAGAGGTCTAAAGTTACTGAATTAAATCCTCAAAAAAATACAAAGATCACAGACAAAAACAAAAGGACAGTACAGTTTTCTGAGCGACATTAGGTCTGAGAGCAAGTATCCAAGAGTGCCAGAGACTCCTGAATCCGATATATCTCTATAAGAATCACAACAAAGAAAGAAAAAAAAAAACACTATAAGACACTCAATAATCATTACCAATCAATGTCAAAATTGGAAAAAAAAGCAAAAGTGTGGTTTCTTTTACATAGAGACAACTGCTGAGCCCCCCTCACAAGTAATCCCTTTCCATGACTCTCCACATGGATCACCACCACCACCATTCTTCCAATTGGTTAGCTGTGAAGGACTATTCAGTGAAGTATACAAAACTTGAAGGGCTCGAACTGCAATAATACACCAATGAGAAGAGAACAAAACAACTCAGAGGAGTCAGAAAACCCAATCAAGGATCTCTCATAAAGCTTACAACTTTATCTAAAGTCATCTACTTTCAGGAAGAAACAGAGAAACCCAGAAAATCTCAGGTCTCAAATCGTAAAAGATCTCTAAAAGCAAGAAAATGTAAAGGCACACAAATCATAAAGGCCGATACTTTACCATCAGAAGGATCAGTAACACAGTGAACAACGGAGAGTTTAGAGACAGAAGCGAAGATTAGAAGCAAAACAAGGAACATAGCTCTATCTCCGGTAGCCATTGCGTGTCGGTGGTGATCACATTCCATTGCAGAGAAACATTGCCATGAAGGCTTCTAAAAAGGGGAAAGCAAAAGTAAAGAGTGTGACAGAGAAGAAGAGGAAGAATAGTTACAGTGGGTGTTGGGGGTAGTAGCAGCAGTTAAAAGCGTCGCCAACTCGCCATTAAAGAAAGGTATTGGTAGTGACTAGAGAGAGAGAGAGAGAGAGTCCGAGCTGAGTTGAGTTTAATGAAGAGAGAGAAGTTATTATTATTTTAAATTAGGTTAGATTCATTCGCATTAATTTGATAAAAACTTAGTTTAAGACTTCATTAGGCAAATGATTATTATACTCCCTCTATTTCAAAATGATACATATTTTAGAAAAAAAATTGTTTCTAAAAGATCTATATTTTACATTTTAATGTATATAATAATAAAAAATTCTAAACTTCAAAAACATTAATTTTATTTACTAAATTTTGATTGGTTAAAATCATAGAAAATATCTAAACATAGGAAATAATGTATTTATTGTCAAAATTTTACGTATTTTTTTAATAAGTGTAAATTTTTTTAAATATACATTGTTTTGAAATAGATGGAGTATTATATATAAGTGTTTTCTTGTTTTTGACACAATCACAGTCAGTATAAGAAAATCAGTGAATGATCATTGCTGAAATTCTTGACTGATTGATAGTAGTATCTGATTATTGACTGGTGTTTCGGAAAAAAAAGAAAAAAAAAGATTATTGACTGGTGTTCTGTCGGTGTGAGTTTGGAATTTTCTTTTCATTTTATTTGTCCACATACTTTGAATTTTTTGAAGAATTAAATTTTAAGTCTATTAAGCGTTTTAAAAATGAAAAAAAGTTGAATTTGGGGGAACAGAAAAGCTAGCATATAGTATTTGACTCGCGTTCTTAATGGGAATCTATTTGCCTTTCACTCTCAGGTTTTAGTTCGCTTTCTCCAAAGCTCTTTCTTAATTTCTCAACTTGTTGTGCCCACGCCTTTCTTATACTACACTTTTATGTTTCTGTTCGACCACGTTAACTACTTAATTCCACACGTTTGGTCACCAATTGTTTGGTACATCTCTCTGTCTCTCATTATACAGTATTTTCTAAGTTTGAATACCATTTATGTTTTCATTACCAATCGTATTCGGTTACCAACTAATCAAGACATTATACGACCCGGAGAAAGAAATCAATCTTTTGACAGTGTGCATAAATCATATCTAAATGGTAGTTGGTAATTGATATTTAGGTGACTTAAAATCCATGATAAAAAATTAAGCATTGTTAGTTTAACTGAAAAACTGTTTAGCATAAAGGTTAAAGATCACAGGATCAAACTATACTTGGATCATAATTAACTTTTTTAGAGGATAAAGAGTGATAGAATTGCAACAGAAATGAAAACGACATATATATTTGACAAAAGAAACGTGGGATAGTTTCCTGAAAAAGACTAATAATAGAATGAAGACAGTGAAAAGTATTGTCCACTCATGGAAACACGAAGACTATGTTACCTTTTAGTCTGTTCTCCTGTTATTATTTTGTACTCTTATGAAAATATTATGAGATATATTTTGTTCTCAAAATATATTTTAATTCACTATGAGTAAAAATAGAGATAAAACGATTTATATTGGGAAAATCGCATTTTAAACCCTCAAGGTTAACAAGAGACGCACTTTAAACCTTGGCGTTTAAAACCTAACACTTTAAACCATCAGACCTACAAACCTAACACATTTAACCTCTAAACTGTCCCCCATGTTTCCGCCGTCGAAATGTTAAACGGAACAGTAAACGGAGTTTACAGACCTATTAACAGACGTTTTAATTAAAAAAACGTGCTAAACATGTGCTCTATTAACTTGACGAAAATCAAAATCAAATTGGGGATCTAGGGTTCATAACTCAAACCCGATAAAAAACAAAGGAGAAACGAGAGAGAGGAAGACGAATTGAAAGAAAGAGAGAGTTAAAGAGAGATTCTCCCAGGGAGTGAAAGATGATGTCTCAAAGCGATAATTTCCAAAGTGTAGGTTCCCAGAGTGCAATTTCTTCTTCCTCGATTGAGCATAGAGTTCTTTGTCACTGTGATCGCAAGGCAAAGATTGAGAGAGCTTGGACTCGTGAAAACCCTGGGCGTAGATTCTTCGGTTGCAAAGGGTGTCGAGTTGGGAATGGGTATGAGAATTGCAACTTTTTTCGTTGGTTTGATGTGGAGAAACCACATGGATGGCAGCATTTGGCTTTACTGGCAGCGAGAGACATAATCCGAGAGCAAAAGGAGGAGCTAGCCGTTTTGAGGAACAAGGTAAGTACTCCAAATCATGAAGGCTCCAACTTGGACATTTCGAATGAACTTGCAGAAAAATTTAAAGAAAAAGTTGAAGAGTGTGAAGCCTTGAAGAAACAAGTGTTGATACTAGGTGAGAGGAGTGATGTGTTTCGTAATGTTCTTGTGGCCTCCTCGGTCGGATTTGCTATCGTTTTGGGAGGGATAATTGTGATGTCCAAGTACTGATGTTGTTGTCTTAATCTGAGATGTAATATGTTGACTTGGTTATGCAATGGATGTGTAAGACTTTTCTTTTGTTATTGTGTTGTAAGGCTTGTAGTGGATGTGTAAGACTTTGTTCCTATGTTATTGTAGTGTTTTGTAAGACTATTTTTAAGTTAAAAATTGCATTGGATTCTTCTTGATTATGATAACAAAGAAAAAGTTTAACACAATGAAGTTCAAAACATGAGTTTGAAGCCGATAATAGAGTAAAAACAAGAGTCTATAGCCGATAATAGAGTCTACCAAACACGAAATAGATGCTAATATCAAACACGCATACAAGTCGAAAATTCAAACAATTTAGTCTTCTGTTGGAGGATGGCTGCTTTCGCCTTGAGCAGGCTGGATGTTAGGGTCTTGTAGGTTAAGGTTAGACCTATCATAAACCCGGTCGCCAAAAACTTCAAAAGGACGATCAGTGTAAGGACTCCAAAATGTCCCAACACCATATGGAATGGTAGCAGTTTTCCTTATCTTCAATGGTCGCCCTGTAGGGGCCTTCTTCACATGTGGCTTGACCTGATTTGTTGAGGACGAAGGTTGAGGAGCACTAGAACTTACATCAACTACTCTGTTATCAGTTGAAGGTACAGGCTGAGAGCTGCTTACAAACACTGTTGTTTTCTTTCTTCCTTTTGGCTTTGGTGGTGGTTTCGGATGGTCCTGAAACATAATCATTATTTTGAGACAATTTATAGCTTCAAGAAAGACAGCAAAACAGATGATAATATACCTCATTTGGATGCTTTCGAGGTCGGCCCCGTCGGTTCTTTGGTCCTTCTACAGCAACAGGTTCATTCTTGCAACTTGTTTTAATGTGACCAGCTTGCTTGCATTGGCTGCAATGTGGAATTCTTCCATGTCTTGTTGATTTTCCTGCATTTTTCAGGTCTTCAAACGGTTCTTTTCTCCTGTCTCTGGTCTTTGGACGTCCTCGTGGTTTACGAACTTCAGGAACGGCAATTGGAGTCTTGTATGTCTTCTTCCAGAACTTCTCTTCATTCACAGGTTTGATGTTATCTTCGTATGTTGTCTTCAAGACACTCGTGTAGTAGTATTCTGCTACATACCTCGTTGCATCATCTTCATTATCATCCAAAACACATACAGCATGCTTGCACGGTATACCAGTTAGATCCCATTTTCGACAAGCACATTGGTGAGTTGCTAAATTCACCGTATAACCACATTCGAACTCATTCACCTCGTACACATGCTTGCTACTGCGTAGTGTCGAGCAATATTGCTTAGCAACTCTAGCCTTCTCTAATATCGCCATTGTAATTGGTGTGACAAACGTGTCACATTTCTCAGCTTTCATAAACCTTCTTGATACCCTTCTCATAGCATGTCTTCGTATGTCCTCTAGAAGATTAATCACCGGCTTCGACCTGGCCATCTTGATAGTCCTGTTGAAACTCTCGGATAAGTTGTTGTGAACATCTGCACAATGAGATTCCACACTGAAGAATGCACGGCACCATCTACGTGGTTCTGTTGCTAGTAGAGCATCGCAAGCCGTTTGATCATAGTCCTCGAACAGCTTCATTCGCTCTTCATATTCTCCTTCTGTAAAGCTGTACGCCACCCCCCAAAAGAGATTCTTGTATTCTGACCTTGAGAAACCTTGTTTTCTCCAATTAGCATAGATATGCCTCGCACACATACGATGTTCAGCGTTAGGAAGCTCAGCCTTTATCGCAATCACTAGCCCTTTCTGCTTATCGGATATAATAGTCAGCTGCTCTCCATTTCCTAACTCTAAATCTGCTTTCAGCTTCTTCACAAACCAGCCCCAAGTATCTTTATTCTCACCTCTAACTACTGCCCATGCAATTGGATACATTCTGTTATCTGCATCTCTCCCAACGGCTGCAAGCAAATCACCAGTCAACTCCCATTTCAGAAAACATCCATCCAACCCAATCACCGGTCTACAACATTTTTTCCAAGTAGTCCTAAACTCCTCGAAACAGATATAGAAACAATCAAACATTTCCACACCATTTTTCATGATAGTGCAGAGATCAGTTCTAATACCACTGTGCGTTCGCTTGAGCTCACCTTCATAATCCCACAGCTTACCAAACTGAGTTGTTTGCGCTTCCAATATGGAGTCCAAGGCAATTCGCCTGCCTCTATAACACTTTGAAAGTGGAACCACAATATTGTATCGCTCCTTAATTGTGTCTTTGATGACAGAAGCTTGTAAGCTAATATTCCTTATCGCTCCTTAATTGTGTCTTTTCTAACCACAACAGCAATTCTGTTTGATTCCGACCTAGCCATTTTCACATCGTATTGTGTCTTCAAGGAGTATCTAAGGAGTTGATCTTTGAACTCCAAACCTGAGTTAAACTTCTGGAATAACCAAATGTATGGCGGTTTTTCCAAATCACCATGGAACTTTGGCTTTCCATTCCTTCTCCCTTTTGGATCATCCCATTGCTCCCACTCCTCCTCTGATCCTATTGGTGTATCTGGACAAGCGGCATCTTCTTCCAACACACATTCCTCATCACTTTCTTCTGCTTCTCTTTCAGCTGCTTCTTTTTCTTCCAAATTTTGATAAGCTTCTTTTCCAAGATTTGCCATAGAACCTTCTTCAAAAACTGCCCTAAACCTTTCGTCTTCATCACCATCTCCAGCATCTTTAACCACTTCATCACCAATATCAGTTGTTTCTTCCTTTTGTCCTTCTTCAATCAGATTCTCATCAACTGTACCAGCCTGAGGAGCCACATTCTCTTCGCCTTCTTCAGTCTCATTCTCATCAGCCTGAGGAGCCACATTCTCTTCTCCTTCTTCCTCTGATTGCTCAGGTTCCTCATCTTCTATTGGCCTTTCCACTTCTTGTTCTCCATCGCTCTCTGAAAGCTCTTCTTCTTCATAATATCTAACATCAGAGACATCATGTTCAATGAAGATATCGATCTCACCAGCTTCTTTGCCAAGACATATCAAGAGAAATATATCATCAGGATTTTCTTCAAACACATAGTCCACTGTGTTCATATCCTTCGCAATATCTTTGTACCATACAAATCTTATTGGAGCAGTAATCCTTGCATCTTCTCTGCTGAAGCGTACAAATTTATCCCAAGAGATGTCATACAATTCCCACCGCACAGAAGTTACAAACAACTCTCCCATGAACTTGTAGTCACCGTCCTTTTTCTCCATAGTTCCACCGACGTGGATTCTCAAATCAATCATCGACCCTTCTCTGTAGAGTAGAGAAAAGAAAAAAAAATTAGAACACAGTGAACAATCATCAAACACCCAAAATCGATATATGGAGAGAAAAGAAAGCTTACCCCATTTCGAAAGAGCATTCGATTTCGTCTTCTTCCTCTCCCTTCGTTGTCTCCTTTGTTTCTCCTTTGTTTTTTATCGGGTTTGAGTTATGAACTCTAGATCCCTAATTTGATTTTGATTTTCGTCAAGTTAATAGAGCACATGTTTAGCACGTTTTTTAATTAAAACGTCTGTTAATAGGTCTGTAAACTCCGTTTACTGTTCCGTTTAACATTTCGACGGCGGAAACACGAGGGACAGTTTAGAGGTTAAATATGTTAGGTTTGTAGGTTTGATGGTTTAAAGTGTTAGGTTTTAAGCGTCAAGGTTTAAAGTGCGTTTCTTGTTAACCTTGAGGGTTTAAAATGCGATTTTCCCGATTTATATTTAAAGGTGAAAGTGAAATCATATATGTGGAATTGTGGATACAATCTGGCTACTAGCTAGCTTATAAACCTGTCCAGCTGTTCTCGTCAGCGAATAGGAACGAACATGAATGATTAGTTAATGGAAACAACTTTTCCATTTTTGTTGATAATTTCATTATATTTTTTTTTTCTAAAAGGGCTTTTTAGTTTCATTATATGTTTGTTAAATATTGTATCGAAGTTTGAATTTGAAGGGTGGAGTCGTATAATATGTAACATACGATCTTACCAATATATTATTTTCGTTGGACTCAGTAACACATAAGTATATGAATTTTTTTTTTTTAAAAACATATATGAATTTCATATTTTAGTGTAGTTATTACAAAAAAAGAAGTTCTAGTGTAGTTTTATTATATTTGTCACATTTATAGATTTTGTTTTTAGTTTCCTAACGATTAATTACACACTATAGCTAAAAGAATCAGTTCTTGTTTATCTTTTGTATATTTTTTTTTATCTTGTGTTTTGTCTTTGGAAGAATCAAGATTGCTCGTTTAATGTCTCGAAGGATAGACTTTATTCTATGGAATGAAAATCCCGTGATCTTGTCTCGATTCTTTCATCGTGAATGTATTAAAATAACGTTATTTCTGTCATAATCGAGCAATTAAAATAATACTAAGTGTTGCTTTGTTTTGACACTAAGACTTCAGATGACTATATAATCACATTCGGACTTCATATGATATTACATTTGGAACAAGACTTCAAATTATAACAACTATTGTATATTCACATGTATAAATTAGTTAGATGATGAGTAGTTGAGCCTATCATATCAAACGATTGTATATGTGTAGCAAGCTAAATTAAATTCACATTACACGTTTAAACCTTCTAACAAACTATGTTTGGAACTTACATGTAGTGTTAATATATCCAGGTGAATTCAACCTGGAATCACATTTTTTTATGTTTGTATTTTCTTTGTTTTCTCACAAAGAGGTTATTAACTTAAAACCAACTATGCACAACTTCAAATTTATAAACAAGAAAGGAAAATTCTGTGAAATACATTGTTTTCCGGTATTGTAGAAACGAATTATGTTTGTTTGGAAAGAAGTCATATTTGGCCACTACTCATGTAAGAAAGTAAAGTCCTAATAGGTATCACAAACACAAGTGTTCATCGAAAACTCAAATAAAAATCTTGTGCGACCATATACTCCGAGTTCGAAGGATATGAAAAACTTGTCAATCACGGGCTATCTGGAAGGGGCCTTATTGGACTTCGGCCCAAAGGTTTTGTGTTTGGTGACTTTGGTCGCAAAACCGTTTTTAGAATATTTTTTTTCGTTTTTAGAACTTTCTTTTCTCAATTTCGCAACATGTATCATGTCCGGAAAACTTCAAACCAATTTCGGACTAAACCAATAAATTAGATGATTTTCATCATAGTCTGTGAAGTCTGGAAAATAGTTTAACAAATATTAGAACATTAAAGCTAGTAGTGTTAGTTTAGTTGTAATGCTAATCAAATCTTTTGATATCACTTTCTAAAATGTTACCGAATCATTGGTCTTTGGTTATTATAAGCATATAGTGGGCTCCGTATTATGTGGTCGTGGCCACTACTAGGCCATGGATTTTATTTACAAAATGAATGAATAAGGTTGTTAAAGTCTAATTCCAAATAATATTCAACATTCAACCGATTCTGTTTAGTGGACTATGAAAGAAGACAACCATCTTCTTGAATGATCTTCAGCATAAAGTTTCCACTAATAGTGTTTCAGTCACCACTCGCACGCTCAGCGCGTTACAAACATGTGTGTCCCCACGTTAAACGCATGTCTTACCAAATCTTCAACGCTACAGTACAGTCTCTTAACATTTTCTATCCGTTACAGTCTTTGTCCGACTAACCGTTAGGCTTATATCTACCATTCAATAAATTCTCATTAAAAATACAGAAAATTCCTACATCAACGGCCGGAATTCGCCAGAACAATTGTGTGTTCTCATATCAATAAAATAATTATTCACACAAATAAACTTACACTCACTCATTTTTATTACTTGATGTTCTATAATTATAAATTTAAAATATTTATTTTTGTATCTAATTATTATAACCACAATTGAATGATAAAACAATCTGTATCATGCAAAGGATAATAAAATTTAATAATTTTATATTGAAAATCGAAATCACCATCTAATTTAGAACATGAAATATTTTTTTCAAACGTATCAAATATAAGAAGTTGGAAATAGTAATGATTAATGAACAAAGTATACACACTAACTGTAAAGTAGCATTATTGAAAGAGTGAGCTACAAGTTGTATGCCACAGGAGTACAGGACTATAGGAAGAAGTAAACTAAAGAATGAATATCAAATGGATTCTTTAATAATGTAGACAAAGAAAACCACTTTCCACAATTAGCAGCCCCCGGCTAACAAAATAAAGAAAAACAGAGAAAAAGTTGTCGGTTTATGCGTCAACATCACAATTGATTTGAAGCTTAATCACAAAGGAAGATTCAGAATTACTAAACTGATTCTTTTTCGAATTGTTTATTACTAGTAACTAGGTGTTTTCCTGCACCTATGTGCAGTAAAAGAGTTTTAAAATATTTTCTAACAGGTAAACATAAATTATATTTATTTTTTATTAATATTATAAATTTTCTTTTTCTTATTAATATTTTAATATAAATTTGATTTAACTGAACATTAAAATTAAGATAAAAACAATTTTGTTTATTTTGAAATATATTTAAGAATGTGCATGTATATATTTAAAATTATAATCTTAGGTAGATTTTTCTATCTATTATTTTAATTAAATAATATTAAATAAATATGTAAAATTGCATAATTGTCAAAAATTAAAATTAAACAATTTTATAAAATCTGTAGATATACATATAAGAAACTAATGATTTTACGAATTAATTTGATTTTATGATTTAGTTTTTATAATTTTCTAAAAATATGTATATATTTTTGAAATATTTTTAATTTAAATGATATTTCAAATTTGAAATGTCATAATTGAATATATTTATTTTAATGATGATTTATGAGTTATTACCATATTTTTAAAAAGTCCAAAAATATAAATCGACAATAAATGTAATACATGAGTTATTACCATATTTTAAAAGTTTACCAAAAATATAAACTAACATTAAATATAATTTTCCATGTCATATTAATATATAAGACATGTCATCAATTTTAGTAGCAATGCCATATTACTTTTGTGAAAATGATTGTAGAAGACATGTGGTAAAATCACTTCTCAAATATAATCTAGGGGATGAAAATTTCATAATTGTCAAAAATTAAAATTAAAAAATATTTATAAAACTTGTAGATATATATAAGAAACTAATGATTTTACGATGGGGAATTTTCAAAAATACCACTTTTAAGGTACTACTATTCATCTTTACCACCACTAAATACACATTTTCAAAAATACCTTATTTATTAAAAGGTTAAAAGTTCTTATATCTTTGTTTTTATATGCTTTCAAAATTCTAATTATAAACTCTAAATCCTAAACTTCCAACTCTAAACCCTAAACCCTAAATCCTCAACAATAAACCCTAAACCCTAAACTATATACCCTAAATTCAATACTCTAAACCTTAAACCCTAAAACCTCAATTATAAACCTTAAATCATCAATTATAAACCTTAAATCTTCAACTCTAAACTCTAAACTATATACCCTAAACCCTAAAACATCAAATCTAAACCCTAAATCTAAAACCCTTAAATCTAAACCCTTCATTGAAAGTGGTGGTAAAAGTGGTTAATGTAAACATGAAAAGTGGTACTATGAAAATGGTATTTTTGGTAATTTCTCTTTTACGATTTAGTTTGATTTTATGATTTAATTTTTGTAATTTTCTAAAAATATGTATATATTTTTGCAATATTTTTAATTTAAATGATATTTCGAAATTTGAAATGTCATAATTGAATATATTTATTTTAATGATGATTTATGAGTTATTACCATATTTTAAAAAAGTCCAAAAATATAAATCAAAAATAAATGTAATATATGAGTTATTACCATATTTTAAAAAGTTTACCAAAAATATAAATTAACATTAAGTATAATTGTCCATGTCATATTAATCAATAAGATATGTCATCAATTTTATTAGCCATGTCATATTATTTTTGTGAGAATGATTGTAGAGAAGACATGTGGCAAAAATTGTCCATGTCATATTAATCTATAAGACATGTCATCAATTTTAATAGCCATGTCATATTATTTTTGTGAGAATGATTGTAGAGAAGACATGTGGCAAAATCACTTCTCAAATATAGTCTAGGGGATTAGGTGAACGAACGTAGTAGCCTTTCACAACGGCACTAAGAATTAAAAATAAATAAACAAAAAAGAAAAGATGATAAATAAATAAATAAATAAATAAATATAAATTGATAAACCTTTTGGCAAAGCCAATGAGAGTCATCAACAAAACTCTGGCCGTATTCTCTCCGTCTTCGTCGTCTTCTTCTTCCTCGCGACTGTATGATCTCTTTCATCACCCACTCCCTTAATAATAACTGCTTCTCTTATCAGTTCCCACACCCAACATTATCTCAAAGCATCATCACAAAATTTAATAACAACATCCTAAAAAAATCGGAACTTTTTATGTTTTGCTTAGGTTACTGAGTCTTTGGTTGTGTGTTTGCGTGTTACTAGTTCACTGAAGAGGTTAAAAGAGCAAGAAAGTTCTTAGCTTTGGATGAATCTCGAACTGATCTAAACCCTCTTCTTCTTAAGGGTTTCTCTCTGTTTCCTTCTTCCTTGTGAAAGTTCTAAACTTTTTCTCCTTTATCGTGAAATTAAAGTCTCTGGGTCTCATCAAAAAGCAAACTTTTTACATGCTCTGAGTTGTCTCTTGTTCCCAAGGCTTGGCCTTTTCTGGGTTTTTGATTTTGGTCAAAGCTTTGACAATCTTCTTGTAGCTTGTTTCAATAATCATCAAAGCTTAAACCTTTTTAACAGAGTCTCTCTGCTTCTTTGTATCTCTACAGGTTAAAGGAGCAAGCAAGCACATATAAATAGATGGCTACACTTCAGGACATTGGTGTATCAGCTGGGATAAACATCCTGAGTGCATTCATTTTCTTCATCATCTTCGCAATCTTGAGGCTCCAGCCCTTCAACGACAGAGTCTACTTCTCCAAATGGTACCTCAAGGGGCTGAGAAGCAGCCCTACTCGTGGCGGCGCCTTTGTCCAGCGCTTTGTCAACCTTGACTTCAGGGCTTACTTGAAGTTCCTGAACTGGATGCCTGAGGCTCTCAAGATGCCTGAGCCTGAGCTCATCGATCATGCCGGTTTGGATTCGGTTGTGTATCTCAGGATTTACTGGCTGGGGTAAAGATTCCAACTTTGTCAAACCCAGTTGACCTAGAGAAGCAGCATAGTTAGTTAGCTACTGTGTTATATGATTCTTTAAACATTATCTATTTGATCAAGTGCAGGCTTAAGATCTTTGCTCCAATAGCAGTGCTCGCTTGGGCAGTTCTTGTGCCAGTGAACTGGACAAACGACACGTTGGAGTTGGCTAAGCAGCTAAGGAATGTAACTTCTAGCGATATTGACAAACTATCTGTTTCCAATATACCAGAGTATTCAATGAGGTGCTTTACCATCTTGAGTCTTTTTATATTTCTCTCTCTCTGTCAGAAATGTAATGTTTTGAGCTACTTTTTTTTCTGTTTTTTTTTTCCAGGTTTTGGACGCATATAGTGATGGCATATGCATTTACAATCTGGACTTGTTATGTGTTGATGAAAGAATATGAGACGATTGCTAACATGAGGCTCCAGTTTGTTGCATCAGAAGCTCGTCGGCCTGACCAGTTCACTGTAAATTTCTCTTTTTTTTCTTTTCCCTTGGTAGTGTTGACACGGATCTAATATATGTTTGGGATTTGTGATAGGTTCTTGTTAGAAATGTACCTCCGGATGCTGATGAAACTGTAAGTGAACTGGTGGAGCATTTCTTCCTGGTCAATCACCCTGATCATTACTTGACACATCAGGTTAGTTCCTTAGAAGCTTGAAACTGTATGAGACTATATAAGAAGCTTCCTCGGTTCTTACTTTGTTGTATGAAAACTATACGTAGGTTGTATGCAATGCAAACAAGCTCGCTGATTTGGTAGAAAAGAAGAAGAAGCTGCAGAACTGGCTTGATTATTACCAACTCAAATACGCTAGAAATAACAACACTGAGAGAATCATGGTGAAGGTACTTGATAATATGAAATCTCAAATCTTCACATATATTTATTTTGTTCTGTTATATTTAATCATCTTTCACCAACCAGCTTGGCTTCCTTGGGCTTTGGGGACAAAGAGTGGATGCAATAGAACACTACATAGCCGAGATAGACAAAACATCAAAAGAGATTGCTAAAGAAAGACAGGAAGTGGTGAATGATCCCAAGTCCATAATGCCAGCAGCTTTCGTCTCCTTCAAAACTCGCTGGGCCGCTGCCGTCTGCGCTCAAACCCAACAGACCCGAAACCCGACCCAATGGCTAACCGAATGGGCTCCAGAGCCTCGTGATGTCTACTGGCCTAACCTCGCTATACCATACGTCTCTCTGACCGTGAGAAGGCTGTTGATGCACGTTGCCTTCTTCTTCCTAACCTTCTTCTTCATCATACCAATAGCCTTCGTTCAGTCCCTCGCTACCATCGAAGGGATCGTCAAAGCTGCACCGTTCTTGAAAGCTATCGTCGAGGAGTAAGTTTCTTCACATTCTCTGTTCTTGAGATATTACTAGTAACTGACTTGTCTTGATTCTTGTAGTGACTTCATGAAGTCAGTGATACAAGGCTTCTTACCTGGTATAGCATTGAAGCTCTTCCTCATCTTCTTACCATCCATACTCATGATCATGGCCAAGTTCGAAGGCTTCACGTCCATCTCATCCTTGGAGAGACGCTCTGCGTTTCGTTACTACATCTTCAACTTCGTGAACGTCTTCCTCGCCAGCGTTATCACCGGAGCCGCCTTTGAGCAGCTCAGCGCTTTCCTCAACCAGTCACCAAACCAGATCCCCAAGACCATAGGCGTGGCGATACCGATGAAGGCCACGTTCTTCATCACTTACGTAATGGTGGACGGTTGGGCGGGAGTAGCTGGAGAGATTCTGATGCTGAAGCCTCTGATCATGTTCCATCTCAAGAACACGTTCTTGGTCAAGACCGAGAAAGACAGAGAGGAGGCTATGGATCCAGGGAGCATCGGTTTTAATACCGGAGAGCCGAGGATACAGCTTTACTTCCTTCTCGGTCTTGTCTACGCTCCTGTCACGCCGATGCTACTTCCTTTCATCTTGGTCTTCTTCGCACTCGCCTACATTGTGTACCGTCATCAGATCATCAACGTGTACAACCAAGAATACGAGAGCGCTGCGGCGTTTTGGCCGGACGTTCACGGACGTGTTGTAGCTGCGCTGATCATATCTCAGGTGCTTCTGATGGGTCTGTTGGGGACGAAACACGCTGCGCTGGCTGCACCGTTTCTCATCGCTTTGCCTGTGCTTACCATTGGGTTCCACCGCTTCTGCAAGGGCCGTTACGAGCCGGCTTTCGTCAGGTATCCTTTGCAGGAAGCTAAGATGAAAGATACGTTGGAGAGGGCGAGGGAGCCGAACTTGAACTTGAAAGGGTACTTGCAGAGTGCTTACGTTCATCCGGTTTTCAAAGGAGGTGAAGATGATTATGATGATGATGATGATGGGGACTATGGTGGTGATGATAAGCTCGGGAAGTTTGAGGATGAGGCTGTTATTGTTCCCACTAAGCGTCAGTCGAGGAGGAATACTCCGGCTCCTAGTAGAGTCAGTGGAGAGTCTTCACCACCGTCTTTGCCCTTTAGTGGTAAACAAGTCTAGAGAAAAAAAGAGATGATTCTACAAGTATATATACATATATGGTGCTTTCTATATGTACATAGAGAGAGAGAGAGATAAGAGGATACGTGAGCTCAGTGTTTCCTAAGATTTGTGCTGTGAAGTGACCTTAAGGGTTCTTTTGTGTTTGCGTAGTTACCTTCAAATCTTTCTAGTCTTTGGACAAACCCATTTTTTTTACCATCAGATGAATTGTCTCAGAGTGTCTGTTAATGCAGATTATAATCGTTAACCAATAGAAACCGGCAGCGCTGTTAGGCTATTTTCTTGAGAAATGAGTGATAAAATAAGACAAAAAAAAATATGTGTACCATATTGACAACTAAACTATTGACAACAAAGATTTCAAATAAAACAACTATCATAAAAGTTGAAATCCAAAACAACCTTATGCTTGGATCATTTTATGATTTCTAGCATCTTCTAGAACCCACAACACAAGGTTTTGTCCATTCTGAAAATGTATGCCTAGTTTATCTTTGTAGCTGAACAAAGGACCAGAAAAACCAAAAGGCTCTGGTAACATGTTATCTTTGTTAATAAAACCGAACTTCTCTGTTCTAAGAGGCTTATCTAGTCTTATTCTGGGAGATGAAAATGGTTAGTGTTCACCTACACTACTAAGTCACACCATTTGTCCTCACAGAACTCTTTTACATATTGCAAGTTATATCTTTCTTATGCAGCTATTGATGATACACAACGAATGATGCAAATGGGTGTGGATTTGGTTTTGATACATCAAAGGTATTATCTCTATCACAAGCACTCTTGACTCATCACCTATTGAATCTCGATTTGTATGATGATGAGTTTCAATAAACAAGAACTCGATAATAAGAATAACTCTCTTATTAATCTCTTAAGGAAAATAACTCAAAACCTTAAGCTCTCAATCTCTCAATCACAAAACTCATAAGTTATGCAACACTCTTGCATCTCCTTATATATAAACTTAATTTCCTAAACTCATTAGGTATAACATATTTGGATATTTTCCTAATCCTTTCATGAACCATAACTCGGTAGGATTAGATTGCTTTCTCCTCAAGCTAACTTCAAGCTTACTCCAACAATCTCCCCCTTAAGCTTGAAATCCATTCGAAACAAACTTTTGATAATGCCTCTCATCTTCTTGAGCTTCAATTTCCCAAACTCTTTCATCAAGACGTCGACTCTATTTTCACTCTCGGGTATAAGCCGATGTAATTCTTGAAACAATATAGCATGTTTCATGGCTTCAATCCCTGCCATGTTTTCAGTTTCACACGACGATACCACAACATTCTCTTGTTTACTCGAACACCACCTAATTAGACTTTCACCAACATAAAAGATATGTCCTGTCGCTCTCTTGCTCTTGTCATCATTCTCTTTTACTCTAAGCAAATCATTATCATGAAGAATGCTTTTAAACTCAGTTTCTTTGTCCAGCATTTTCGAATTCAATTTCAAGCTTTCAGCTCTTGCTTCTCTGAGAGCTTCCTGAAGACAAATCACATCATCTTCCACTTCTTTGAGATCATCTCTCAACAGAGACTCTTTCTTCAATGCTCCATCAGTTTCTTCATGGGCCCTTTTCACCAAATTACCTAACCTGTTTGTTTCTCTTCTCATTTTACAAACTTCTTCATCAAACTTCTTCACGTGATTAAACAGACCAGTCTCTCTCATCTTGATTTGTTTCACCTCACTGACTTGCGTGACTTCAATCCTGTTCTTGTAATGTTCTACTTGTATCTCGTAATCCTGACCACCTAGGCTCAACAACTCTTCTTTCAACACGCGTGATTCACTCGACGCTTGGTGTAACGCTGAAGCTAAAATCTGCATAGATATCTCGCTCTTCTCCTCTTCCACTTTCGACCTGATTTTATTCTTCTCTTCCATAAGAATTTGATTTTTCTTTAAACCCTGTTTCTTCTCCTCTTTAACAGTTTCAAGCTCACTCTTCATTTTTATTGCCTCTTTGACAGTTTCAAGCTCACCAGGATTAGGATAATGACCACCCTGTTTCTTCTCCTCTTTGACAGTTTCAAGCTCACTCTTCATTTTTATTGCCTCTTTCTCATCCTTAGATAATAATTCTTCAGCAGTCTCTAACAGTTGTTCTGATTTATAAAGATCTTCGCTTTGCCTAAGCCCCGCCATCGCCATTAACTTTGCCTTATCTTTGAGTTCAGTCATCTCAGACACCACAGCGTGCAATCTTTTACTTCTTCCTTCTAGCTGTTTCGTCAAAGAAACCAGAGAGTCCGAGCCAGATCTCTTCATCATGTTGGCTTCCTCTAACTGTTCCTGCAGTTCTATGGCTTTGTTGCACAACTGGTCAGCAGATCCGTGGGGATGAGACTTTGCCATCTTCAAAACTTCTATCTCAGCATAAAGTTTCTCAATGATCTTATCTCGTTTTTTAACATCTGTATCTGTTTCAAAGCTTCTCGCATACTTCAGGTCCCTCACGATGCTTACAAGATCATTGATACTGTTCCTTGTGCATCCATGTACGCTAAGCTCTCTTTTCTGCGTCTCAATACCCAAAAATAGGTCCAGCAAAGATCCCAAGATGTTCCGATACGACACATAAAGCTTGTTACGAGGACAAATCCAATCGCCCCTGAGCATTCGAGAGACTGCGTACATGATATCGCGGCGTTCTCCTTTGTAGATAACAAGCTGCTCCTTCACTGGAACCTTTACCTTTGGCTCGATTCTGTGGTGGAGCTGCTCCACTGTGTTGTTCTTGTTGGTGTAGATCACTATTGTTTTCCCTCCATAAATCATCCTCACGAAGATCTGCAACTGAGTTGACTCAGAACGACTCGTTGACTGGGCGTTGACCTCACGCCTCTTCATCTTGTTAAGGAGATTCTCGACACCGTTGTCGTCGAGCTTCCATCTGTGCAGATCCCTTAATGCATCCATTTCCTCCTGGATGTTATCAAGTTCGCCTCTGAGATACATTGAGAAAGTATCCTTTTGACAATTAATGGACTCTGCCACGATATAAAATTCTATCTCTTCTTCCTTCTCCTTGATCAGTGCTCTCTGAAGTGTATTTATATCATATGCTTGTCTCTTAATGATCTCGTTAGCTTGGCTCAATAGCTGTGGTTTGTTTTCAAATTCAGAAACCACCATGAAAACCTTCTTGGTTTTGATTGAAAACTCAACACGCGTTCGATCCGTCTCTCCTTCTCTGAAGTGAAAGTACGACTGCATATCAGGAAGTTTCTCGTATCTTTCCCAAAGCTTATGTTTTAACTCTTTAATCTCTCTGGCTTGTGAAGTTAACTTCAGGCTCGCCCGCTTCAGCTCTTTTTGTAGGCTCTCTTGCTTCAAATAACCTTCGAAGATAATCTCAACACTCTTAGTATCCTTTTGCTTCCTTTTTTTCTTTGCAGGTCTATTGATAAAAAACTCCATTATAGGTAACACAAACGCTAGTGTTTTATCCTGACCAGTACGAACCCTTCCAGCAATATCAGCATCATCAAGAACCATATCAAAAGTCATGGCTTGAAATCTAAAAAGAACTTCAATACCCTTCTCCTTAAACTTTTCCCTCAATGGATCCGAGATTCTGAAATTTGAAACAGCATTAGAGTTATTGATATTTACTTCTTCTACGATCCGCTTCACCTTCTTGCTGCTCTTCTTCTTTGGATCATTCTGTTTAACATCATTGTTCTGCCCTGTGGCTAGATACGCATGGTCACGTTTCAATAATTTAACCGAAGAATCTATCCACTCAGAGGCTTTATCAACTCTGATTTCTTCCTCTAGGTCAGAAGCTTCTTCGTTGGATTTGTCTTCTTTGTCCTCTTCGTTTTTTTCTTCATACAGAAGGTAGCCCCTCTTCCAAGTTTTCTCTATCCTTTTATAATACTCTTCACTGTCTCTAAGGGCTAAAGGATCTCTCATAATCTCATCCTTTTTCTTAGTCTCCACAGTCATTATGTCAACCTTTACAACGAACTCAAATTCAATGCTACTCCATAGATTTGTTTCATGCATCTTCCAGTTAGAACTAAAGCCGTTGATCAAGTGCTTAACTTCCTTCAAGTCCGCCTCTGGATCCTCTTTTTGTATCTTCTCTTTATTTTTCTTCCTTTTCTTCTTAGGTCTGCGCGCTGTATTTACCAGATCATGATCATCAAAACGCTTTCTGTTTCCCGTGACTCTCTTAGCATCATCATCATCACCAGATACTCTCTTCTGCTTCTTCTTCTTTCCTTTAGATTGAACCGCAGCCTTCATTGTTGTCATCTCCTTATCCATGTTAGGCTCCGGTGAGTCTAAGTTGAATAAATTTTCCTCCATAAGCATTATAATTCGCCGTGATGCTGATATGATCGAAATATCCCCCATGGTTTACTAAGCTTTATTCGCACGTTTATAGCTTTGTAACCTGATGCTCTGATACCAAATATTGAATCTCGATTTGTATGATGATGAGTTTCAATAAACAAGAACTCGATAATAAGAATAACTCTCTTATTAATCTCTTAAGGAAAATAACTCAAAACCTTAAGCTCTCAATCTCTCAATCACAAAACTCATAAGTTATGCAACACTCTTGCATCTCCTTATATATAAACTTAATTTCCTAAACTCATTAGGTATAACATATTTGGATATTTTCCTAATCCTTTCATGAACCATAACTCGGTAGGATTAGATTGCTTTCTCCTCAAGCTAACTTCAAGCTTACTCCAACAATCACCAGCATCATCCAACATTGTTTCATTCTAGCATTGGTCCAAGCTGATTATTGTACTGTTGTATTTGCAAAATTGGCACATGAATGGGCTTTACCCGGTTTTGAGCACCGCGCAGAGTCCGTTTTGGGAAAACTCGTGCAGTAGAGACGACATTTGTAACCCTGATTTTGATTTTGTATGATTTGGTTTATGTCTGTAGTATTATTGCAAGCATTACTTTGTTTCAGCTGATCAGGTTATGTCTGGTGCTTGTGGTCTGATGCATATTATCGAATAAAACTTCTGAGAATTTGTTTGTCCAATAAGATTTGCTCTGCTCCAATTTTAAATGGATCACGTATGGAATTGATCAAGTATCAACAATAGTCAACAACAAATACTCGTCCCATGTTTTGATGCCACTGCTAAAACGTGTACTCCGACCAAACAATAATGAACCTAACGTGTGAAAGAGATGGAGAAGATTAAAAAAAAGAACAATATGTGTTCAACTGTTCAGTGCTCAATTTCTAGCAAAAATTATAAAGTTGAAATCATTGACATCCCAAATATAGTCACAAATAAATAATATATGGAAAAAGCCTTTTTAAACACAGTTATATAAACTTCATATTCTCCACATAGTCTACAAATGTGTTGATAATTCTAGG
Source organism: Raphanus sativus (assembly GCF_000801105.2). Taxonomy (NCBI): domain Eukaryota; kingdom Viridiplantae; phylum Streptophyta; class Magnoliopsida; order Brassicales; family Brassicaceae; genus Raphanus; species Raphanus sativus. Next base: position 11,821,736 of record NC_079518.1, read on the forward strand.
ATGCTCAATCCCTTCCAGTCCCTCGATATTGACTTTTTTAATAATGTTGCTCTCCAAATTGTAGAACCAAACGCAAGAGTCGCACGAGTAGACAACTTCATCTGTAATAGTCATTCCAACATACATACATTCCATATCTATCGACTATCGCGCACCACAAAGGATACGACAATACATAGCTATGCTTGGACCATTTATGATTTCCAGCATCTTCTAGAACCCACAACACAAGGTTTTGTCCATTATTAAAAATGTATACCTAATTTACCTTTGTACTTGATCAAAGGACCAGAAAAACCAAGAGGCTCTGGTAACATGTTATCTTTGTTAATAAAACCGAACTTCTCAGACCTTACATCGAAGCAAACTATCACAAAAGATTCTTCGAGCCAAACCTTGAAATACAAAACACCATTTATGCATATATCACTCTGTATTTCACCATTCTCCTTAAAATTGAATTCGGGTGCGACACTTCTCCACAAACATTTTCCAGATTCCAATGTCAAAATCCAATGAGTATTGGGTACAGAGGTGTTCATACTCAAACACAACACTTTGAACTGTTTGGAAATAGGATCATAGCCTAAGAATATTTCCTTAGGAGTTTTATAATCTTTTCTAAGCACTTTGGGTAATGTTTGGACTTTTCCCTTGGCAGGATTACAAATCAGCGGACATTGTCTTCTTTTCGCTCCCTGAAGCAAGACCAATCCGCATACATGTTTACAGGTATAAGTTGGTTTACAGGTATAAGTTCGTTTACAGATATAAGTTGGTTCGAGAGGTAACGTAGGATGATAAGGGGTGGCTACAAGAGGAGAGTTATCGTCTGGATTATGAGGCTGAGGTGAAGAGCAGAAGAACAGAAGAACAACTTGCCATTAGCTTCTATGGTTAATAGGAGGCGTGGACGATTCAAAGAGTTGGTCAAAAACAACTCTGTGAAATCATGACGACGAAGTATGGATACCAAGAATTTCGATACGCAACGAAATCTAGCTATAGACTTTGCTGGGACTCGAGAGAATATTTCGACAAGCAGATCATCAGGGATTGGTGGGACTGAGTATTCTCTTACAGAGTTCGACGACTGCGTTTCATGTCTGGACGTGGTTGATGTTAGACCCATCGAGAACTGCTGCTCCAAATTTTTCGCGCCAGATTTTGTAAACCCTAGATGGGATCGCTTCAAAGCTTTAGACTTCGACTTCTTTTTATCTGACTATATATACAAGAATCCTAATAAAACAAGATTTATTTGGCCCAAGACGTTGTCCAAAAAAAAAATTGGCCCAAAACATACTAGGTAACAGTGATCTTAAATGGGCTATAAAAGGCCGTTACATACTAGGTGACAACGATCGTAGTGACCTTTATCAGAGTCTCAGGTAATAATTATGAAAGCCTATCGAACACAGTTACATAAAATTATAAAATTTATATTCTTCCCATAGCCTACAAAGGTGTGAAGAGTTGTATAATGATGATTAACCTCTTCTAGTCCTTGAATATATCTATCCTATTAAAAGTGAAGTACAAATGGGAATTAACCCTCACTTCATTTCATTATTTACAACTGACTGCCACTGCTTTAAATTAAAAATCTTTTGAGTATTTTTAAGTCCATCACATTTTTTTGTTCTAATTTTTAATGGGCTAGACATTTTTAATTTAACTTACTTTTAACTGGACCTAATTGTATTTTATCTAACCATTTTAACCAGTTCACATGTCTAATTCTAACCATCTCTAACCATAAATTGGACTTATAATCATATTTCACATGAGCACAAATCTAAACTATTATAACTGTTTTCTACCGAAAGAGATATTAAAACGATGGTCAGAGATTTACCACAAATCTAAATAACTATATATATCAATATTTTTTGGTTTCTTACATAATATACTTCGATGCAAAACCATTTTTTTTCGATGCAAAACCAGTTGGTTTGTCAAATTCAGTTTGGAGTAAAAACCATTCGGTTTTCTTATTTATTTAATAATTGCAATATTGCTCGAGAATAAATCTAATCTTTCAAACATAAGATCAATATTTATGAAGATCTTCCTTGCACCTGTCAATTCAGAAAAAATGGATATTAACCAATATATCAGATACTAATCACTTCAAATTTGTTTAGACAGACAAGTACTGATAATGGAATCATCTAAACCATTTATTTAGACAGACAAGTATATACATGTACTATTTCAACATATTTATTATATAAATCAGTTAGTAACTAGCGATTCAATAAAATTAGAATTTATGTTTATTTTAGTACAGATGTTAATCCAAATGTTTTATATGATAAAAATTGAGATAAACTGATTAATCATTTTATTTTTTAAATGTTAATTGTAATTTTTTTCTTTTTAAAAATACAATCTCATAGTCATATATTTCTTATGATTTTAAAAATACAATCTCATAGTTATATATCTCTTATTGAAAATAAACTCATATTGATAATAAACTTATCCAATATAATTTTTAAACTCACATTTTAAATTTTTTAATGATAGATTATTGTATATTATTTCCATATAAATATAAGTTTAGTTATTTATAAATAGGGGATATGTTTATATGATACTAATGTCGGTCAAAAAGGTTTTAAATTTTTATTTTTATTATATTAGATCTGTAATACATTTAAAATTATTAATATATATCATTTATACAAAACAATGATAAAAACGTAAAATATACACCCACAGACGTCCGCGTCAAGCTCTAATTCTATATTATTAAAATTGAAGTACTAATTATATTTGTTTGGAAACATGGATAACAATTTAAAAACAAGTTTGTTTGGAAATATGGATATCAGTTAAAAAAATAGGTTTGTTTGGAAACATGATTAGCATTATAAAAATATATTGTTGTTTGGAAACATAGATAGCAATATACTAATAAAAATAATGGGTCTATGTTATTAACAAAAATTAGAAGACTTTATATTATGAAAAACTATCTATTTGAGTCAACTTTAAAATATACGAAAATGGACTACTCTAATTACTTAAAAACATTTTTGTCTAATATAATCATAAAATAAAATTTAAACTTTATATACATATTTCAAATCAAAATAATAATTTAAAGTTGATTTGTATCAGAAATTGATTTAAAATATGCATACATTCAAAATTTTATTTTTACTAAAATATTTTACAATAACCATAATTAAAAAATGTTTTCAATATATATCAAAAAAATAATAAAAACCCCAATTTAATGTACCGACTTAAGTTATGGTTTTTATATTTCACATTAAATTTTAAAAATATAATATATGTAAGTATTTATATGATGGTATATATAAAATACTATTAATTATATGACTATATGATATATAATAGTGACTTCATAAATAATAGTGACTAGAGGTGGGCGTTAGGGTATCCATTCGGATTTGGTTCGGATCTATTTGGGTTTCGGGTTTCCGGGATCAAAGATTTGAGTCCATTCAGATATTTCTAAATTTCAGTTTGAATTCTATTCGAAACTTTATGGGTTCGGTTTGGGTTCATATAATCTATTTAAATTAATTTTAAAATTTTAAAATTCATTATATATACTTTAAATTTCTCAAAATCTATAAATAAATAATATATTACATATAAATTTGAATAACATATGTCTGAATACCTAAACTTAACATATAAATTGGTTTGGTTTAAATATTTGGATCGAGAATCAATACTTATTTTGTATTTTTGGTGTTATGAGTATACTAACTATTTTAGATATTTATTTTTGAATATTTTTATATATTTTAAGCATTTAAACCAACTTAAAAATATCATATATATTCTGGATATTTTTATATACATTAAATCTAATATATATAGTATATAAATCTTTTTTTCGGATACATTTTGGTATCTGAAATACTTCACTTCGGATCGGATCCGGTTTCGATTCTCTAAAACATCAAAATTTTGAATAATTATATATTTAATCATTTTGGTTCGAGTTTGGTACTACTCTTTCGGATCGGAATCAGTTTAGTTCTTCAGATTTAAATTTTTATTCAGCCTTAATAATATAAAAATAAATAGTAACATAATTTTGAAAATACACCCGCACGGACGTGCGGGTCAAGATCTAGTACTCTATTAAAAGGTTTCGACTCCAAATTGTACAAGGCAACGTAGAAGGGGTTAGGGGTTCGTAGTACGACGACCACAGGATTTCACCTGTACACGTCAATCTAAGAATTTAAGCAAAGAGAAAAAAGTAAATCTAAGAAGCCTGTTATGTCTGACAACAAAACTCTTGACAACTGAGTGACAACACGGCCAAGCAAAACAATATGTTCAATGCTCATGTGATTAGATCGAGAACTATTATAAAATCGAAATCCAAACAACATTAAAAGGAATGTCATAAGAGTATTTTCTTGACCCAATGTCATAAGAGTTGAAATCCAAAATATGAAAGCCTTTGAACACATTTACATAAACTTCATATTCTCCACCGAAAGGTGTCAAGAATTATATCATGATGCTTAAACTCTTCAAATCCCTGAATATTGACTCTTCTAAAAATATCTCTCTCCAGTCTGTAGAAGAATACGTAGAAAAGCTTTGATGGATCGTTGTACAGTTACCACACAATTTCACTTGTACTATTTGTCAAAAAAAAAACCACTTGTACTAGTTATTCCAACAAAGGAGGTTATACTTAAATATGCTTGGGAATCTAAAATTCAAATCTAACAAAGTTTTTAATTCTTAGGATTTATAAATATAATTAAATTTTATTAAAAACTAATAATAATAAGTTTGGATACTTTGGCAAGGTGAATGCTAACATACTTCCAAATAATGCTTCCAGAGAAAACGCGCGATAGCTGTTTTTATTGACAAATCCATCAAAAATGGTAAGAATATTTTACAATTAATTGTGGTAGTATATTAAGTACACATAAAAGTTATATATGTTTTATATATTTTTATCTTTCAGTATGCATAATTTAATTTCTGCAAACGCATAAATAGAAAATATATATTTATGTAATTATATTTTAGTTGTGTTGATTATTTATTTTTATTTTTATCAATGTTTTGAAAATCGGACCGGATTCTGACTCTGTGTAGCTGCTGGTTAACTGGTTGGACCGGTTAAATCGGTTGAACCGGATTTTCTATCTATGAAAAATTAAATATATGTAATTATATATTTATACTATATAAACTTTATTTCTATATACAATACATTTTCTAACTTTTTTATTAACTAAAAATAAACAACAAACATAAATTAAACTGTATATATGGTAAAAACTGAATAGTGAATAATATGTAAACTGAAATTTGTAAAAAGCAAATGATTTATGGTTAAAATTATCATATTTATTTACTTTTACAACTATTATCTCAATTTTTATGAATATAGTAGAAATAAAGATAATATATGAGAGTCAAAAATATATTTTTCACATTGTTTCTTAAGAAAAAAAAATAATTAAATAGGGATAGCTGAACATTAATTATAAAATATTAAATTTTAGCGAGTAATAATTGAAAACACTTAATTATATGCTAATTTTCAAGAACCGGATTTTAAAATTAATCCGGGTCACCGGTTTTACCGGTTTTCAGCTGGTTTTATTGATTTTTTTCTCAAATCCGGGTTTTAAACCAAACCGGACTCGGCTTCTTCAGTAAGTCAAGGTCGGACTAATTCGACCGGCCAGTCCGGTCCGGTTTTCAAAACACTTTTTATATAATTTAATATTTTAACCATATCCGTTTTGGACATATGGTTACACCGATGAACCCGACGACTTGTACCTAAAGCCGGTTTAGATATAATGGAAAACTTTTAGTTAATTTCTGTCAATATCTTGAAACATGTATCAGCATATGGTTGTGACTAATACATGTTGAATTGATTAAAAACTTAGAAATCCGAGATGTATATTTTAGAAATATTGAATTTAAATTATGATTTGTTTATTTTATTGTACGTACATAAAAATGAATAAACTATTTTATTTGTATTTTTTATTTTTGAAAAATTTACTCTAACCAAAAGAGAATTGTGATATAGAGAAATTACTCTACTTAATTTCAAATTAACTTTAAACGTTCTCCTGAAATCGATCCAATAACTTGCAGATCCAAGAGATAATCCGGTCTTGTGTTTGGATTGAATTTAAAAACACTAGAAAACAACCCCGCACGTAAACGTGCGTGAAGAATAATTTTTTTAATTTTTTATTTTTTGTATTTTAATTTTAAATCTGTCTTAAATATATTTTAAATAAATAACCTTTTATGGAATAAATAATTGGATGAATATATGAAGACAACAAATGTGTGTAAAGATATAATATGCAAGTAAACAACAAATATTAGTAATTTAGAAGTTTAATTGTTTTTTGATATCATAACAATATTAAATTACATAATCGTCTTCTATTATTTTTTCATTTTTCTTTTTGGCCGTTTTACTTCTTCTGTTCTTCCTCTCAATGAATTTATTATGAGAAAATGCATTTAAAACTAAATGATTAAACACAATTCTTAAATTTTTTAAATACAACTTTTAAGATATTTTATCTACTTTTTGAACTATTTATAAAGACACAATCTTTCATAATTGCAAATATTTAGATAAAGTATTAATAAAATGATATGAATGAAGTAAAAACAAAAATACACAATTTTTCATTCTAAAAACTAATAAATATAATCTTTGTAAATGAAACCAAAGTTTCTAAAATAAAACAAAGAATAAAGATAAATTTCTTAGAAAGAAAAAATAATTATATATCACAATCTATGTAATTGTGATCATTAAAAACTCTAAGGAACAAAAAGTTCACATTTTATTCATAGAAAAATAAAAACTGAGCTTATTATTTTTCATCACAATAACAAGGGTTTAAATAAAAAACGAAACAGTACAAGAGAACAACTGCATCTTTTCATTGCATCCCTTGCATGCATCTCTTCAAAGAAGAGTTAGTATATTTTCTCTTGAGAACTCTTAAACAAAACTATTTAACTAAAAGACACAGCACTTAACACATGTACCATTTCATTAAACTCAATTACAACTAACAACAACTAACAATTTTTCATGTTAAAAATATTTAAGAGATACAAATTTTCAACTAAGTATTAAGGGAGGCCATAGTTAACAACAAAATTTATAATGGTCTATCACTAAAATTAAATAATATATTTTAAATTATAAAAAACAATTTTTATAAAGAAAAAAAATATAATTCTTAAAACAAAAATATTTTTGTTTTTTTTTATCAAAAAACATAACCTTTCAACATTTAATATGATTGCTGTTATTAGTAAATAAACTTTTAGGACCATTAGGTGAAAAAAAAACAATTCAAACCTGAGATTCTAACTCTTCAAAATTATTTTTTAACAAAATACACAAATTATGAAAAGGTATATCTCTTACTATTCAAGAGATATGTCATTTCAAATAAATAACTGCTCAAAACATAAAGTTTTTAACAAAATACAAAATTATGTAATTTTACAATAAAATATGAAGCATGATCAAAGATCACAGTCTTACAAAAAAAACAGAAAACAATTTCTGTGAAAGAACAGTATTTACCTTATTTACTCTAAAATTTTAAAAACAGAATTTTTCATGTTCACTACCAACATAGATGGAATCAAAAATATTATTAAATCATCCTACTCCATCATGTATTACAAACAGGTGGATTTAGTATTTTTGAAGACCAGACATATGCTTAAAATCATAAGATTCCCGTTACGACTACTGTGCTACACCAGTCTAGCCGGTGACAGACACATAGCTGATATTGAAAGTTCCTTGAAGAACAATGAGTGTGGTGAGAGGTTGCAATATTGTTTGCAAACCTGTTGCTCATTAGTTTGTTTTGTTCCTTCCAATCTTAATCTGGCTACGTAGTAGGTTTACATTATTACAACACACATGCAATGTCAAAAGATTAATCCCTAATTGATTGCCTGATTAGTTACCTGAAACTGCAGACCAAAGAGGACACCAAGTGAATGAATAGTTTATACGCTGCGGTGTGCTTGTTTATTGAGCAGAGTAAAACAAGTTACTATAAAACTTTGTTCGCAATGAGACGTGTGCTGAAATACATTGATGACACTAGATCTTATAAAATAAAAGAAATCTTGTTAATTAGATGACAAACTCAACAAGTATTAAACTTAAATCATTCAAAACTCAGAAGCATGTATTATACGTTAATGCATATGCACATTACGAAGAAATATTGTTTGAAACTGTCATCCACTGATTTCGTACTTTAAACTATTGAAATGTCATAGGTACCTACCAGCGGTGTCTCTCAACGTTTTATATGAAATATCAGTTTGGTCTCGGTTCGGAATATATCTGGTTCGTATTCGATTTGGTTTTTTCACCTTTTTGTCATACAATCCGCAAAGATCCGAAGATAAAACGGGTCCGGTTCGGGACCGGGTTTTATAACCAAACAAACCCGATTGTAACTAAACTAAACCTAAAATAACTTAACAACCCGATTCAACCCGAAAGCAAACATTCAGAACAATTTTTTTTGTAAGCATCTATTCATAACAAAACTTTTTTGTTAAACCAGTTAAAAAAAAACAAAGCTTTTGTCTTTCGTAATCCATCTGTAAACATAAAAACACAAATGTAAGTGAAGGATAAGAACAAGAAATTGCAGAGAACAATGAAAGAATGAAACAGAGGACATGCAAATAGAATATGAGTTCGTAAAAAAACGAATCAGAAAATAAGCTAACTGCAGGAGACGCTTATGTTGATTTCAAATTGATTACCAACTTTTTTAAAGAAAAAAAACGAAAAGAAAAAGTGCAAAAGAAAGAAACATGTGACTGATTCCTCCAATTCTCGGAACTGATATGGAGCAGGAGACAGAGAGAAAGAAATTTATTGTTTTCAGTTGGTGATTAAAAGACTGAATAAAAAAAAAGATTTTCTGGGATTAGGGTTTGGTCGCACAACGCACAAAAGAATCAGAACAGATGAGGAGGTGAATACATGTACATAAATTGTATACGACAGATGAATAACTTGTACAAAACATAAAACATAGATATAATTTACAAGGGACGTCATTTAAGGGCTGTGTCTCGGGGAAGATCACAACGACAGTTTTTGATGAGGTCAGCATACTCAAAGATGAGAACTTTTTATCCCTTAGATCATCAAACTAAAACAATCTCAGCCGTTTAATTAGAACATTTTTTCCTATAAAAAAAGATGACATCAGCATATTCTTTAATCACAACTCTAACGAACCAACACAATGCTTCACTACCTATACCGACACAAAGCTTCGATAGATTAAATTCTACTTTAAAAAAGATGACATCACTTGGAAAAAATAGAAACTCTTGGATTAAATACCAAATCAATCTGAACCGTTAGATTTTCATTTTATTTTTCTATAAAAAAAAGATGATGTCATAGAAAACAAAAAGCGGGTTTGCTATTCACTACAAGAAAACATATTATTTACCAGGGCGCAATTCGTTGTAAATTTGTTGTAAAAGGAGGATTACGACGACTTTACCTCGAAACACGATTCGTTGTTAATCGTCCGTCGTAAAAAAAGATTCGTCGTAAACGCCATGTAACGGTTACGAGTTAATGAATTCGTCGTAAAGGAGAAGGAAAGAATTCGTCGTAATCTCCACGTAAAGCCTCGTTGTAAGTAACTCGTAAAGTTTCGTCGTAAAGGACTTGTAAATATTTCGATGTAAAATACACGTAAAATTTCGATGTAAATTCGTTGTAAAATTTACGACGACTTTACATCTCCGTCGTTGTAAACTCGATGTAATTGTTTACATCGTATTTACGAGTTCTTCGATGTAAATTCGTTGTAAACTTTACGACGAATTTACATCGTTGTTTTATTTATTATATTAATTATATTAATTTCATTTATTACATTATTTTTATTTATAATAAAATTGGAAATTATAAAAATTAAAATTTCAAATAATAAAGAAACAATTGTTTAGAAAATAAATATTCCATAAAGAAAATTTAAGTTTTAATATTTTACAAAACGAAATTATAAAAATGAAAATCTACGGGAGCGATACATCATCAAAGTAGTTGGTCTCGCTCGGTCCCTCTCCGCTCGTTCCCCCTCCCACTGGATTGGTAGAATCGGGATCCCGTTGTTGCATCCCGAGAGCTTGTCGTCTGGCCGCCAACGCTCTCTGCATGGTCGGGTTCTCCATCGCCATAATATCTAACAGGTTCTCGAGAGAGTCTAAACGTTCCTGCTGGGTATCCAATCGAGCCTGCATCTGAGAAGTCTCTTGGGCCCGTCTAGAAGAGTAAGACGAAGTCGCCCTTGCGACTTCGTTGACAGAACCGATTCCCACCGTCCGGCCCTTCTTTATTGGAGCGACCTACAAAAAATAATATTAAATAATTAATATTTTTGAAATAATAAAATTAATTTAAACTAGCTTTTAAATTTTACCTCCTCGAAGATCCTGTCGACCTCTTCCGTCGTTAATTTGACGGGTAATCCATCCGGAGACTGCTGGGTGAGTTGCGTCTCCCGCTCATCGACCCGAGCAGCCACAGTGTTGAAGAGCTTCTCGGATGCAGGATCAACAAAAGTCCCGTCCGGTTTGGCGTGAGTCATCTTGAAAAGGTCGGACAAAGATGGCATGACTCCGGTCTTCTCAAACTACAAAAACCAATAATAAAATATTAAATATTGAAATTCAAATTTATTAATAAAATAAATATTACAACTAAAACTTACAGCGTCGAGACAGATTCCGGCATGAGGTTTTTGCCCGGTGGTATGAAGCATAGGCAAATTCCCGTCTTTATCCTTGGTCCTACGGGAAGCAGAGCAGGAGTTGGCCTTCTGGATTGAGCTGGGTAGCTTCCAAAAGGCGATGAGGCCATCCCATACATCCTTGGTGACCCCAGTGGGCTTCCCGTCATAGCCGTAGATCTCCCACTTATCCTTCCAATCCGAGACCGTGTTGGTAAGGCGAGTCTTCGCCTTTGCCTCGAATTCCTTCTTCACCATTTCGGTGATTCCTAAAGACCAATTCCACCTTTGCTGAAACAAACAAAATTATGAAATCATTAATAATTAATAATTAATAAAAATAATAAAATTAAATATTAAAAAGAAAATTGAAAAATTACCGCAAACTGTTTAAACCAAGTGGTCTTGACGTGATCTGGAGTCAAGCTCCAGTTTGGATAAGCTCCGTTTAAGTATTCCTTCATCGTCTTTGAAACGCTCCGGGAAACACGGTTGTTGGCCCCAAACCTGCAAATTGAACCAACTTGTTAATAAAATATATAAAAATGATTTGAAAATTTTAAATTATAAATTTACTTACCAATAAGTACTCGGCGGTCTATCGGGGTCCAAAACGTCCATACCCTCCCGTCCAGGCGCGGAAAGCAAATCCTCCACCGTATATCTTGCGTATGGTGCATGAGGAGGCACCCGCAAGTCTGGATGAACTTCTGGCCCTGGAATGGGCTCCTGCGGAGCTGCTGGTGGAGGAGGTGGAGCCATCTGAGCTGCTGGTGGCGGAGGTGGAGCCATGTGAGGTGCGGGAGGAGGACTCCAAACTCTCTGAGATGTCTGAGAGTCCGGAATGGCATCAGAAGATGCTCGGCCGCCGGAAAACATCTCCTCATAAGTCGGTGGTGGTTTTTTCCTAGGAGCCATGATCTACATTATTTTAAAAAAATAAAAATAAAAATCACAACACCATTAATTAATTATTTTTAAAAAATTTCTCTATACTAACCACCTAAACTAATTCCCTAAACTAATTCTCTAAACTAATTCCCTATACTAACCACCTAAACTAATTATAAAAAAAAATTAACTAGAGAGAGAGAGAGAGGAGTTACCTTAGAGAGAGAGAGAGAGAGAGAGAGTTTCGTGAGGAATGAACGAGGAAGCCTCGTTCAGGTGTTGCATATATAAAGAAAACACGTTCCTTGTAAATTCCTCGTAATTTTACGAGGAATATACCAGGCCCGCGTTTTGGGTTTACGAGGAAAGTACCAGGCCCGCTATTTTGGTTTACGAGGAAAGTACCAGGCCCGTGTTTCAGTTTACGACGAATTTACAAGGACACGTGCTTTCAGGAATTACGAGGAATTTACCAGGCCCGCTATTTTGGTTTACGAGGAAAGTACCAGGCCCGTGTTTCAGTTTACGACGAATTTACAAGGACACGTGCTTTCAGGAATTACGAGGAATTTACCAGGCCCGCTATTTTGGTTTACGAGGAATGTACCAGGCCCGTATTTCAATTTACGACGAATTTACATGGACACGTGCTTTCAGGAATTACGACGAAAGTACCAGGCCCGCATTTTTTTCTTTACACCGTGTTTACAACGACTCTTTGAAACCACAAATCAAATCCCTAAACTCCGATTCATGGTTTACAACGAAGTTACGACGAACCTAAACTTTACGAGGAAAGTACCAGGCCCGCGTTTTTTTTACAACGAAATTACAACGAAATATGTGAAACCCCGAAAATCAAAATCCCTAAACCCCAAACTTACATATCTATACTATCATATCTTTTACACATTCAACCTCTTTTTCCAACTGAAACCATAAACTCCAATTTTTTTTTTAAAATGCATATTATATAGCAAATAGAATTTGATACACATATAAAAATAAGATCTTCTAATAAAAATTAACATTTGTTACTTATTTTTTTACATCATGAAGAATCATTTGAGTTCTCATCAACATCACTACAATGATCATCATCGCTTCTATCGAACTCATCTTCACGTGCTTCATCCGTCACATCTTCGGGAAGATCTTCATATTGACGGTTATCCGGGTCGATCAAAAGAATTTCATCAGTTTGTTGATCAGGTACCTCAACTTCATTGATTGCATCTTCTTCTTGCAAAGGTGGTTCTTCTCCAGCAACAATCCGTCCACGAGGTGTTATTTTGATAGCAGGTAACCAATTTATCCCAGAACTTCGAAGGCGAGGGTATGGAAGGAAGCTAACTTGTTCGGCTTGGGAGGCTAAGATGAAAGGCTTGAATTTGTTATATCTTCTCCCAGAATGGATATCCACAACACCAAATTTGTTAAACCGAACACCACAGTTCTCCACGGGGTCGAACCACTCGCATTTGAAGAGGACACATTTTAGCTTCAACAACCCTGGAAATTCCACTTCAATAATCTCTTGCAAGATCCCGTAAAAGTCTGTTTCACCTTTCACACATAATCCGTAGTTGCTTGTTGCCCGACGTCTCCCATACTCATATGTATGAAAAGTGAAACCTCGTGTGAAGTACATAGATGATGTGGTGACCTTTGCTACTGGACCTTGGATCAAATCATGAAACCAACCTACAAATTAATACATCATTGTTAGAATTTTACATTATCAATAATAGTACCAAAGATTACTTAATATGTTAATATTACCTGTCCTTTTAACCACTTGACAAAGTGCTTATCTTTCCTTGCATCCACCTCGGTTCCGGATATTCCTGGTATTGCTTCTTCAACTTGAGATACAAACAAGCTGCAAATTAAACAAATGCATCATATCATATAATTAATTAACATCATATCGTATAATACACACGAATATTATTTACCTTTCAAAAGAACGCATCACAACATCCTCGCAGTTGAGCAGAATATAAGTGTGGGCACTATGCTTATCCTCATCACTGGACCACCATACTTCTCTCAGTTTACCACCAAACCGTCCAATTTGGCAGAAAATGTCAGGAACACCGTCTACTGCATAAGATTGCGGTACTCCACCATCATCATATCTTCTAGGAACTCTTTTCCTCGTACGAACCGTTGAAGCAAAGTAGTATGATGTGAAGTTAGATGTTTCTGCTGTCAAACTTCCAGCCACAATCGAACCTTCCACCTTTGCAAGATTTCTTGCTTTCCCCTTCAAATGTTTCATAGAGCGCTCATATGGATACATCCATCCATTGTGAACAGGTCCGCGAAGTAATGCTTCGTACGGGAGGTGGACAACTAGATGTTCCATGACGTCAAAAAATGATGGAGGAAATATCTTCTCTAGGTTGCACACTATGATCGGGATGTTCTCATGAAGTTGTTCGATGACTTCTTCCTTGAACGTACGTGTGCTAAGGTCTCTGAAGAAAGCTCTGATCGCTGTATATTGCAAATATAACTCAAATTAGTAACATTTCATAATATATATATATATATGTATATTATTAATTAATATTTACCTGCAAGTGCTTCATGTACATTTGTTGGAAGGAGCTCAGCAAAAGCGAATGGAAGTAGTCGTTGCATAAACACATGACAATCATGACTCTTCATTCCTGAGAACTTTTGACCTCGTTCAACACATCTTGACAGATTTGAAACGTAACCATCAGGAAACTTCACTTCTGATGCAACCCAGTCAAACAAAGTTGACTTCGCTTCTGATGACAACCGAAAGATGGGAACAGGAACATTTCCATTGCTCTTGATATGTAACTCACTTCTTGAGCAAATATCGGGTAAGTCCATCCTTGACTTTTTGTTATCTTTTGTCTTCCCTGGGACGTTCAGTATTGTATTCATGATGTTGTCAAAAAAGTTCTTCTCTATATGCATCACATCCAGGTTGTGGCGTAAAAGAAGATCTTTCCAGTAAGGTAGCTCCCAAAATATACTTTTCTTATGCCAATTGTGAGATACCCCATACCCATCAGGCATATTACCAGGAACATGCCAGTTTCCTCCTTTCTTCACAGTTTTCTGAGCTCCGTAATAATCAATATCCTCCTCGATCTGCTGGCCTGTGAGATATGGAGGAGGACTGTCTCTGACAACTTTGTTTTTCCTAAACAATGTCTTATTTCTTCTGTAGGGATGAGCAATGGGAAGAAATCGACGATGACAATCAAACCAACAACTCTTTCTACCATTCTTCAGTTGAAAAGCATCCGTAGATCCATGACAATATGGAAAAGATAACCTTCCATGAGTTGTCCAGCCAGACAACATTCCATAAGCAGGAAAGTCACTTATCGTCCACAGCAGAACTGCTCGCATCGTAAAATTGGTTTTTGTGGAACAATCATAAGTTCTTACCCCTTCTGACCACAACTCCTTTAGCTCCTATATCAGTGGTTGAAGAAATACATCCAACGACCATACACATGTCCGGCGGCAGGTTGTATGGCGTAAGAATAACTGGCCACAAAGAATACTGTCTCCCAGACATACCAAATGGACTAAATCCATCGGTGCATAACCCAAGATAGACATTCCGAATATTTTCAGCGAAATCTGGGTATACCTTGTTGAAATGTTTCCACGCCCTTGCATCTGATGGGTGAGCGACCTCGCCATCCTTCTGGACATGTTCAGCATGCCACCTCATCCATGCAGCAGTCCTCTCCGATTGGTATAATCTTTTTAACCTGTCTTTAATGGGTAGGTACCACATCCTTTGGTACGGTACCCTATTCCTCCCACGTCCTTGCGGCTTGAATCGTGGTTTCTTGCAGAATCGACACTCTTCTAACTTCTCATCATCCTTCCAGTAGATCATGCAGTTGTCGATGCAAACATCTATCATCTCCGAAGGCAACCCAAGACTATAAACCAATTTCTGAATCTCATAATAAGATTCAGCTGACACGTTGTCTTCTGGCAAATACTCTTTGAACAACTCCGCCCAAGCATCCATGCAATTCTCAGGTAAATTATGATCCGTTTTAATGTTCATCATCCTAGCTGCTAGAGACAATTTAGAGAGACCTTCTTTACAACCAGTGTAGATTGGTTGATTTGCAGCATCTAACATTTCATAAAACCTTTTTGCATCCAAATTATGTTCTTCTACATTTCCAGTTTCATGAGCTATTGTTGTAGTTGTTTCTAAAAATGCATCAGTAATCATGTCTTGAACCCTATCATGATCTACCATCTGCTCCTCCTGATGATAACTAGATTCATTATGCAAATGATTCTGTTCTTCACTATTACCAGCATCTTCAAAATTATTACTACTACTAGCTTCATTTCCACCATAACCCTCCCCATGTTGATACCAAATATAATATTGTGGTGTAAATCCTCTATTTAGTAAGTGCTTCCATACAGTTTCACTACGAGCAAATTTTGAATTCTTGCATTTCCGACAAGGGCAGAACATCTTACCGCTTTTCTGCGTGATCGGTGTACAGCCCGCCTGGTGCATGAATGTCTCTAGCCCGCTTAGAAATGCATCCGTCACTCTACCGGAATCATCTTTATGCGAATACATCCAACTTCGTAACTCGTAAATATTGAAGCCATCAGCCATTTGTTTTTCTTTTTTCTAGTTTTTTTTCTTTGATTTCGTTTGTGTGTTATTTGAATTGAGAAATGATCATATATATAGACGATTTTCGTAAGTGGTAGGTGAAGGTATAACATGGATTTTACAACGAAAAGCTTTACTATGCTTTTACATCATTTTTACATGTTATTTACAACGAATTTACAACGAAGTTAGTTTATTTTGAACCCCATTATATGCACGTTTTCACCAAAAATAACGGTTACATGATTCGTCGTAAATGGCTTGTATATTTACAATGAGTTTACGACGAATTGGGCTTTCTACGTAAAGCACACGTAAATTTACAATGATTTTATAACGAGGTTAGTTACTTTAAACCACACTATATGCACGTTTTCACCAAAAGTAACGGTTACATGATTCGTCGTAAATGGCTTGTATATTTACAATGAGTTTACGAGGAATTGGGTTTTCCACGTAAAAGCCTTGTAAAATTACATTGGGTTTACGACGAAACTGTTTCGTTGTAACTTTACAACGAATTTACGACAAATATTTACTTACTCGTAACGTCGTCATAAACACCATGTAAATTTACGAGGAAATAATTTTCTCGTAACGCGTCGTTATTATAGACGCGTTTTCTTGTAGTGATTATATATAGATTGGATAAATTAGTTTATTTCAGTTTTACGATGTTTAAAATACAAAACTTTAGTTTTAATTTGAAATTCATTTTCTTTAAAATTTTATTTTAATCTAGTAACATATTTAATTTAGCGTGAATATATATCTCGGAATGCAAGTTCATAATTTTTTGAAAAAAATTATAATGAAGAAGACTATAATGAAGAATGTGTTGGAAATCTCACATTAATAAATTTTTAATCATGTACTTCACATAAACTAAATACTTCATCAATTTTTGAATAAATATCATTTTGACATTTTTTACACAAATTAAAATGACAATTATTATGTAACATAAGGAGTATAACCCATTCATGGGTAATTTTAGATAGTATTATAAATATATTTATATATAATTAATGTTGTTTTTAGTCAACAATTAATGTTGTTAGTCATAAATACTATATGAATGACAGACTCGCAAATATCAAATCAAATCAAATGTATCTCAAATTTTTTTTGTTTTAATACTGATTTGTGTGAATATTTCCATTGTAATTTCTTAATTACTTTACGCAAGTGACATACCCAAGACACCAAGTAGTGCTTAATACTCTTAAAGTTTTATTTTCTCGAGATACTCATTAATTATCTCTCTTAACAAATCCATCACAAAAAGGTAAAAATGTTATAAAAATCCTTATTTTAGGGAACATATTGTTTACCATTCAATTGGGTCTCTGTGTGAAATTTACTTCCGACTATATATATACTAGGTGATTTTCCCGTGCACATACATGGATATAAAATATTTATAAAATGAATATATCAAAAAGTTTACTATAATTTTTTATTTTTAAATTACTATGTAATTTATATTGTAATCAGTATGCTATTTTTCAAATAATATTATTTTATTTTAATCATAGGTATAATTTTGGATATATAAGATAATATCTAATTTTCTGATTCAACCGTAATTTGTTTATTCTATAGATTAAAATATTGATTAATTTTGTTGTTTACATTTAATTTGATATTGCCTTAGATTTGTAAATATATTTTAGAAATATTATGATTTAATATAATTTTTTAGAATTAAATAGTAAAAATAAATTAAAGTTTTAATTGATTCAAAGTTACTGATATTAATATAACAACGATAGTATTATGAAACCTCATGCATATATATAAATTATAGAAAAGAACTTAGTTGCAATAGTTGGTTAATATATATTCATAATATTAATTGAGATCTCATATTAGTTAATAGTATGTTACATTGTTCTATAGTTTATATTTATAAAAATATTAATATGAACGATAATACATTATATTTAGTTAAGTGTTTGATTTTGTATTAAAAATTAGATTAGTCCAATACTCATTTTGTGGATATATTGTGTTACATATATTCCTTCAAACTAAAATATATTATTTCTAGTTTAACTCAACCAAATTGAATTAATTGTATTCCTTTGGTTCTTCATCATAGATATGTAAGTATGTTACTATCTTTTATAATTTGGTATATGTTAATTTGCAAAAACAAAATTAGAAAGTAAAGTCATGATCGGTACGAAGTTGCATAAAAATAACTTATAAACTTATAAAGTCAAGATTATTTTTCTGAACTTTCTTTTTTTTTTTTATGAAATCACATCACATATAAAAATGTTTTCATTATAAATTTTCTAAATACTTTCTTTATTATATATTTGATTTGGAAAAATATAAAAGGATACTTAATTAGAAAATAAAAGATGCATTTTTATTCATTAAAATATCTTGTGTTATGTTACTTAATTTTTTTGTAATAAATTTGAGAAATAGATTAATTAAAATAAAATAATTATATTAAAATATATATTATGTTGTTTAAGATTATCTTTTAAAGGGATAATTATTTAGTTACTCTAAAATCAAAATTATTTTGTTAAGTTTTCTTTTAATGAATCGCATTATATATAAAAGATATTTTTCGTTTTTAAAATTTACAAATTTTTTTCATTATATAGATTATTTAGAGAAGAAAACAAAAAAAAAAGGAAATTTTTTCTTTTTAATAGTGACAAATAGATATATTTGATTCATTAAGGATACTATTATAATTAACCATCATAAGAATTAACGTGAGCGCGACACATAGGAAACTAACTTCTCAAATAATATTATAGAGATTAAAACTAAACAATATTTTTAAAAATTTTAGATATCTAAAAGAAACTAATGATATTACGATTAAAATTTATTTACTTTTTTAAAAGATGTAAAAAAGTTTGAAAATTTTAGTAATAAAAATTTTATAATTATAAAAGTAAAATTAAATTAAATTTCGAAATTTATAATTCATATTTGAATATATTTATTTTAGGGATGATTTATGAGTTATTACCATATTTTAAAAAGTTTACCAAAAATATAAATCAGCATTAAATGTAATGTATGAATTATTGACATATTTTATAAAGTTTACCAAAAATATATATCAGCAATAAATGTTATTGTCCATGTCATATTTAATTATAAGCCATGTCATCAATTTTAGTAACCATATCATCATTTTTTTGTGAAATTGATTGTGAAAATGACATGCGGAAAAATCACTTCTCAAATATAGACTAATTTTTTTTTAGACTATATATATTTCCTACCAAATAAATCTGTTGAATATCATAAATGTTTTATTTTCTCGAGATACTCATTAATTATCTCTCTTAACAAATCCATCACAAAAAGGCAAGAATGTTATAAAAATCCTTTTTTCTTAACAACGTTATAAAAATCCTTATTTTTAGGGAACATAATATTTTACCATTCAATTGGGTCTCTGTGTGAAATTTACTTCCCGACTATATATATTTCCTACCAATTAAATCTGTTGAATATATCATATAAACACACATCTTATCAATACCCCCAGACTAGAACAAAAGTAAAGTTTTAAAGAACCATGAAATCTACTTTGTTTTTGGTTTCTTGTGTTTTCATGTTCCTCTTTCTAAGTCCTAGTCACATCCAAGGTAATAAGCCAGCTTTTTGCTTTCATCAAATTATTTGTCTAACCGGAAAGGTTTCTTTGTTGCCAATTAATTAGTTTTAAATAATAGTTTTACAAATTACAATACATGTTTTTCACGTAATTTTAACAGAAGTGGAGGGGGTAAGGCCGATGGCCCAGTGCCCACGGAAACAGATATTCGGCGGTGGAGGTTGCGGGAGGGATGGAAACAAAACGTGCATACAAAGTTTTCTTAAACAAGGAGGTGATAAGCCGATAAGTTGCGAGTGTGACGACATTGTCGACGAACATTTATGTAGATGTATTTTTAATTGCTAATGTTTTTCTATACATCACTATAATTAATTAATATTTGCAATAATTAATGTTGTAAACCGTTCTGAGGTGGATCGAATGAGAAAGGCGATAAGACTATGACGTCATAAATCTTGAATTTTTCTATAGTAAACTGTACTACGTCCTTTAACAAAAAAAAAAAATTGTACTATGTGAGTTTTAGAGATCCTCATCGCATCCTAATTCAAAACTCTCTGCTTATGGAACTTTTACAAGGCCCAAACCACCTTTCTTGGTTCCCAGGGCATCAAGCAATTGCAAAAACAACTGCTCTTCTGTAATGAATAAAAAGGGATCTCATCTTCTACCGAAAACCATAACGTTGTTTTGTTCTACTGAATTTAGACTACACGGCGTGGGTTACTCAAAATAGTAACACTTGTCATGTGTTTCTCTCTTCTTAGTCCACGCTGACTACTGTAACTGTTACAGACAACAAGTGTTTTATTTCTTGTCACACAAAAACAGTCATTAAGCGAACAGAGAGAGATAGAAAGAGAGGTAATGAAATGGAAGGGGTTTTGTCACTGATTAGCATATTTCTGGTTCTCGTTTTGTCTGGGAGATGCAGTGATGTATACAGCAGGAATGATTTCCCCAAGGGTTTCTCTTTCGGATCCGCCACTTCTGCTTATCAGGTTCCGGTTTCGATCCTCAGCTTTTTCCATTTCTACTCTAATATTTTAAATGAAATGTTTGTTGGTTTCTGAAAGTGGGAAGGAGCTGCTAGTGAAGATGGCAAAAAGCCTAGCGTCTGGGATACTTTCCTTCACTCTCGTGAGCTTTGTCACTTTCATTTTTCTTTTAATGTTTGGATCGTCAAGAAAATTAAATTTTTTTTTATAAACTTGGCAGATAACTTAGATAATGGAGACATAGCTTGTGATGGGTATCACAAGTACAAGGTTCTTTTATTTTGTAGATATCATTCGTTACCGAAACAAACTCTTAGATAACCACAACCTTTTGCTAATCTTAGATTGGCTTTTTAACATCTCATAAGATTTTACTTTTGCCTATAAAGGAAGATGTGCAGCTGATGGTGGAAACTGGCTTAGACGCTTTCAGATTCTCAATCTCTTGGTCTAGGCTTATACCGAGTAAGTCTTCCTAACCATGTATTGTGTTTATGCCCTTTTTTCACTTGAAGGATGAATGAAGTTGATGAGCTCTTACCTCATTTAGATGGAAGAGGTCCTGTTAACCCAAAGGGTCTTCAGTTCTACAAGAACTTCATCCAAGAACTTGTAACATATGGTGAGAGAGAGAGAGAGACCTGTCTTCAGTTGAGTTTATTTTAGTTCCTACTAACTAAACTTACTACAGGAATTGAACCACATGTTACATTGTTCCACTACGATCATCCTCAGTCTCTTGAGGATGAATATGGAGGATGGATCAACAGCAGAATCATGTACGTAGGTTAACAAAAAACTGGCATTTGCTTAGTTTCTTTACATATTTTTAGCTAGTGGATAACAAGAAGTTGATGCTGTCTCGTCATTGCAGCGAAGACTTTACTGCTTATGCAGATGTTTGCTTCAGAGAGTTTGGGAATCACGTCAAATTCTGGATCACGATCAACGAGGCTAATATATTCACTATTGGAGGTTATAACGATGGTGTTACACCGCCTGGTCGTTGCTCCTCATCACCGGGAAGAAACTGCTCATTAGGGAACTCTTCCACTGAACCATATATCGTAGGCCATAACTTGCTTCTTGCACACGCCTCTGCTTCAAGACTGTATTCGCAAAAGTATAAGGTATATAACATGTATATATATGCTTTACATACCCTCTCTTGAATGCAAACTTGTTAACAAAGGAGAAAACATTTTATGTATAAGTATATAACGTGTAGGATATGCAAGGAGGTTGCGTAGGATTTAGCTTATTTACCATAGGGTTTACTCCTTCTACAAGCTCCAAGGACGGTGAGATTGCAGTTCAAAGAGCCAAAGATTTCTTCTTCGGCTGGTGAGTCCAGTACAAATGGTTCCAAAAGATTTTTCAAACTGTATCCAAGGTTTTGAGAAGGAAAACTTTTAATCCAGGATGCTTGGGCCTCTTATATTTGGAGAATATCCTGATGAAATGAAAAAAAACAGTTGGATCAAGACTACCAGTTTTCTCTTTGGAAGAATCACAACAAGTTAAAGGCTCATCTGACTTCATAGGAATAATTCACTACCTTGCGGCTTCTGTCACAAGCATTAAGTTCAAACCTTCTCTTTCAGGACATCAGGATTTCTACTCAGACATGGGCGCATCTATGACTTGTTGGAATCAAAAACTATTATCTTTTAAATCACAAACAAACACTTTGTTCTTAAATCTCAAATATTTATGTTTTTTTGTGTGTGTGTGTGCGCGCGCGCTAATCATCTCTACTTGGTTGTACTGCTTGGGAGGAGCAGACCTTGGGAATTTTTCGGCTTTTGAGGTTAGAGTTTAGAGACTACAACATTAAGCTGCAAAAATGCCTAATTTTACATTCCGTAGACGATTCAGTCTCCAAAGACATGAGTACTCCCTATGCATATTTAGTTGTTTTGTTTTGTTTGGACAAGTATGTTGTTGCTCCATGGGCTATGGAAGGGGTCTTGGAGTATATCAGGCAGAGCTATGGCAATCCTCCTGTCTACATTCTTGAGAATGGTCTCTCTATATCTCTCTTAATTCTCTGATCTCTGTCTGTCTCTTTAACCCTTAACTTTTTCTCTTAGTCTGCTTGATTCTCTTCCCAACTCAAATAGGTAGACCGCTGAAGCAAGATTCTCAGCTGCAACAGAAAGATACACCAAGGATTAACTACTTACACTCTTACATTGGTGCTGTGCTTAAGTCCATTAGGTAAGTAGAGTTTCTTATTGCATTATCTTCCCTGGTCGGTGCAATGATGAAAATGACATTATTACAAGTGTAGGAATGGATCAGACACGAGAGGCTACTTTGTATGGTCATTTATGGACTTATACGAGTTACTGAGAGGATACGAGTTTAGTTTTGGACTGTACTCTGTCAATTTTAGCGACCCTTATCGCAAGAGATCTCCTAAACTCTCTGCTTATTGGTACACTTCTTTTCTTAAGGGAAACACCACTTTTCTTGGTTCCCAGGCTACCATGCAATTGCAGAGTAACTCTTTTTCTTCAGTTTCGTCGTAGTAGTAAATTTGTATTTACATCTTTTGATGAATCTTGTTCGGTAACGAGAGTTGTGCCGAATACATTTTTCCTCTTTAAGCTTTTCTATATTTACATACTAGAACCGGCCCGTCCTACAGGCGGGATAATAATTTGAAAATAATATAAATACTTAGATTAAATATTTAATATAATTTTTTTTAAATATATATTAGTTAAATTTTGTACAGTCACGGTATTGGAAGACTAAATAAAATATGCTATTTTGATAGGTAGTTTTGATTCTTTTTTTTGGTACCATCACATTATTTTTGGTAATTTCCTGGAGGTGGATGAATCTAAAGATTCTCGTGAGGAAAGAAACGAACTTGTGGTTATAGATTAAGTAAACATATATATGTGTAAAATTTATTATGAAGTTGGCTAAATATTAGTCATGTAAACCGAAAATAATAATATTAATGTATCTCGACATGTTGGACAAATTAAATTTGATATAAACCAATCAATGATGCACTGATGGTTGCAGGACAATGCGTTGACATTCTCTTTGCTTACAGTATTGAGTTTTCATTGATTATATTTGAAATTTTCCAGTTTATAATTTTTTTCATTGATTGATTTTTATTGTGAAGGACTCAACGTCAGTTTTAGGGTTAACCAAATTTTCAAATACGAATATTAATGAAGCTGTGTTCTATTCTATTATGTAGATATAGATATTTTAATATAATCATCACATCTTATATCAATAAAAAAACATATTCATGTATTAGTAACCAATAGAAAGAACATTTTGTAAATCACTTGTGGAACATGTTTCTACTTGGTTTTTGCTTCTTTTTTATGATAAACAACTCTAACCACAGTCTTGAATGTGAAGCTTGATTCGTTGCAGACTCTAAATTCTAACTCAGCAGAAACACTCTCATGTAGCCACTGAATTATGAAAAGGATCACTGCACAAATCTGAGCAACAAAGACTTTAGCTCCAACTGTTCCTAGAAGATAGGAGCGTGTTCACCTGATAATCCACAACTGCAACAATCCTTCAGCTATTGTTGTCTACATGTTCTTCCTAATACCATGTTAGAGCTTGGCCACCTTTATTCCCTTTGCCACCACCAGCTTGGCCTATGCCTTAACCACCTCTCACAAACCTCCATGTTGGTTTTGGCTGCCAATAAGTATAATATAATTAGATGACTAAAAACCGCCACTATGTTGATACGCATGCAAACTCAGTCAATAACACTTACATTGGTAGGCGTCTCACATAAGGAGTTGCATCACTTCTTAATCTTCCTCCCAGCTCAAATTCCTTGTCAGTAATAATCAGTGGCTTTAAGTTCTTTTAAGTGCAATCATCAAAAGAATCAACTCGCAAACTCAACTATTCTCTTGTAACTGGAAAAAGACCAAACATATAGCAAGACTTACCCAATATGAAACAGTTACAGAGATCAGAGATGGAGGTTCTTGATGCACCAATACAAATGATGAACCACAATCATCACGTCATATGGGCTCTGCAGTTCTTAAAAGCTTCAAATACTATCACACTCTCCATACTATTCTGGATGGACCAGCATCGTCTAACAAAGCTTACAAAGTACAAACTCAATATAAGTTTTTCTTGCTTATGATTATCCAGCAACTAATAAGGTTGAGAGACATTCACTTCAATGAAATAATAAAACACATTACCTTTTCCTATATTCTCGGCTGAGATAAGCCATGTAAGCCCACAACTGAGTACTGGTGACTACGATTCAATAACTCCATGCACTATAGACTGCATAAAATGTGATGGTAAATGCTGCAACAGTCTGAACCTTTAGGTTGTGAAACAAACAAAAGAAGCGTTTGTTACCTTTTATTAAAAATTATTTCTTTGATTTCTTAATGTCTTCTTTCTATCTTCCTCATCCTTTCTGTTTATGGTATCTTCGGTTTCACAGCATCATATGTGTGCTTCTTCTGGACCTGCTAAAAGACAAACTGGTTAAGATTTCTGGGAGAGGATAAAACTTGCCCATGTTTCACTACCAATACATTCAGCTCACCATACAACCGAACTGAATACTAAAAATATATCATCAAAATGTAGGTCAAAAGAGTATTGTGAATACATTATTTACGTAGTGGATGGTACAAAATTCCGAGAATTCCCTAAACGGAATTTAAGCGTTGACCATAAGTTTGATTAAGTTGGTGCCTTTACAACTTAGAGAGTTACAAACACTACCACAATCACCATGCCTCTCGGACACGTTAAAAAATACCACAGCCCCAAAAGATATAAACAGTTGTGACATGGCAAAGCAGAAAGGTATGAAGTAAACCTATTGCCTCCACATACATCATTGGTTTTTAAAAGAAAAAATTGTCTAGTTGTAACCACAGAGCATAAATTTGCAAACAGAAACCACTAACATGTCAAAAAATAAAAAAAAAATAGAAAAAGAAACCACTAAATATCAGTGAAATTCACAAAATTCAATCAAAGACCAAAACTTCACAATGACCCAATAATTAAAACTGTAGTTACCTTGCAATTCAAGAGGCCTAATAAATCTACATCAAACACTAATCTCAAATCAATTGGGGGGGAGCTTAAGTAGAAACAAATAGAGATGCAAAGAAAAATACGGGAAAGTGAATCGATGAGAGGATACCTTCTTGAACTTCTTCTCCAGCACTGACTTCACCAAATACCTGAGAGAATCTCCAATCTAAAACGACGAAGCTCCGGCTGCATCACCACCATTCATTCTCTCCTCTCTCCATTTCTATTTCTCGCACACACTCTCATGCCCCTCAGATAGAGTGTAAAAACAAATCAGCGAAGCAATAGTTTATCATGATCAATCCAAAAGAATCAGTTGAAGAAATTTGCAAGCTCAAATGGCGAGAGGAAGATAAGACGTCAAGGAGTCGTCGCCGTACGAAGGAGAGAGACGAAGCGTACATAAGAATTAGGGTTAGTGCGAGATCCTTCTACCGGGCCGGATAACGCGCACAAACTAAAAGACCAGCACACATCAAACAACCAAAGCCCATCTCATTCAGGATTAAATGAAACGCGGAGTATCATCCGCACGGGACACGTGTCACAACGTCAGAGCTCGAATTTCTTAGGTGGAATCCTAGGTGTCAGCAGGAGAGATTCAACATTTCTTTATTGTAATAGATATAGTAGTACTTCCTCTCTCTTTTACTGGACGCTTTAAACTCGTGCACACATTTTTTTTTGTCATGGAAATACTTTAATTAAAAGGCCCAGGTCCAACTAAAGGTTCGATTACACAACTGAGTTTCTAAGAGTGGCTTTTGCTAACGCATCTGCCTCTTCGTTGTTCTCTCTCGAAACATGAAAAAACTCTAAAGAAACAAAACCAGAAGCTAGATGATGGATGTCTTTGATGATCCCCAACAATTCCTTCTTCTGAACTTTGTTTTTAATTGCTCTAATGAGCGTTAAGTTGTCTGAACAGCATCAGAGATGTTGAATCCCCTGTTTCACCGCCATAAACAGTCCCTCCTTGAGCGACAGAGCCTCCGCTATCAGCGGGGAATTAATGAAGTGTTGGATCGACGCTCCACTCCGTACCGCCGATGAGTCTTCTCCCTTGAGTATCCAAGCTAGGCCCGCTCTGGATGATGCCGCCTCCCATGCTGCATCCGACATGCAAATCGCCACGTCTTGTTGGGTTACAGCTTCCAATCTGTCGACCTGCGGAATAATGTAAGATTGCTGTTTCTTCTCGTGCGCACATATTTACAAAAAAAAAATACTTTTACATTTTTTAAAACTAAAACATCATTACCTATTTTTAAATAATATTTTCACCACTAGAAAAATAATTTGTAGAATATATAGAGTTGCAGAACGTGTAAAGTTAATAAATTTTATACTGAAATTCAAAAACTTCATCTAATTTAGAACAAAATCTTCTTTAAAACACCATTTATTAAAAACTTAGAGATTAACAATCACGAATAGTACTATAAATTCAAGATTCAGAACTAGTATTAACTACTTTTTCGTTTTATTTTAGTTGTCATAAAGTAATTTTTTTTTTCAAAATAAGTGTCGTTTTAAAGTTTCAATGCAAAATTTATTAAATTTATATATTATAATTTTTTTTACATTCTCCGATCTATTTTTATTTTGGTTGAAATGTAATTAGGTATATAAATAATAATATATTTTCTTAGAAAATATACAA
The DNA here is from genome assembly GCF_000801105.2 of Raphanus sativus. Classification (NCBI taxonomy): domain Eukaryota; kingdom Viridiplantae; phylum Streptophyta; class Magnoliopsida; order Brassicales; family Brassicaceae; genus Raphanus; species Raphanus sativus. Next base: position 11,849,448 of record NC_079518.1, read on the forward strand.
AATTAATTATATTTTTAATATGTGTGTACAAATGAGTTAAAAGTGAAACGAAGGAGTATTAAGATAGCACAAACTTTGTGTAGTTTTCATCTATACCACTAAAAAAATATTTGGAAAGAGCTGCAGTAATTAATTAATTAATTAATTAAGTGAAAACTATATTATTTTAATTAAAGTAAATATATGTTATATATATAATTGATATATTGATTTATTATTGATTGGTACACGTACTTTGGAAAACACCTGACCAAATAAACATTATACTAATCATTGTAACATAGTTAGTCGAGCAAATATAATTATAAACTAGATCTTGATCCGTGCGCCCGCACGGATATTAATTTTCTATTTTAATTTTTTTATTTATACGAAATGATGTATCTTATTATATTTGATCGTTTTACATTGACTAAGCTAGAGGTTGATATTTGGATACTCACTCGAATTGGATTAAAATCTATTCAGATTTGAGTTTTTTGAGTTTAAAGATTCCAGCTGTATTCGGTTGTTTATAAATTTTAATCCCGGTTTGATTCGGATCTTTATAGGTTTGGATAACCCGTTTAAATTGTTTTTGAATTTTAAAAATTTATATATACTTTAAATTTTCCTAAATCTAATAATAAAAATAATATAACATATAAAATAATATAACATATAAATTTGAATAATATAAATCTGCTTGGATATTTATCCAGTTTTGGTTCAAATTTGGTGATACTTTCTCGTTCAGATTTTTTAATGAAGAGTTGATATTATAATTTCCATTAATTGTTTGTCCAATAAAAAAGTACTTTTTAAGCTGATAAAAATATATATTTTTGACATTGATTTAATGGAAAAGTGAATGAAGTGTATTTAAATCAAATTTAATTTAGGAAAAAAAATTAATATTTACCGAATATTTAACATGTAATTTTTGCTTAATATATTGGAAAGTGATTTAGTGAACAATGAGAATATGGAAGTCTATTCTTAGAATATTTGGTTAAAAAAGATTCTTTCAATCACGTTTAAAAAATATCAGTTTAAATATTTTTATAGTCACGTTTAAAAATATCAGTTTAGATATTTGGTAAGATTCCATAATCTTAGTTTAAATAATTTTGATACATTAGACGAAAAATCTGTTAAAATAACTCAGTTTAAATAAGGAAACTAAATTTGGATAGTTTAGAAATATAATTAAATGATAAAAAATCTAGTGGCATAGACTTGTAATTATTTAAAAAAACTAAAGGTTAATTCTAATTTGTACTTCAGTTTTAATAGATTAGATTAGATTTTTCCATCCAAGCAAGTCGGCCAGAGAAATGTTCGTGGGGAAGCACGCAGGTGTGATCTTGTGCAACAAGACCAAAGTCTTACCAATACAACTTTGATCTTTAGGCCGATTTTAGGACAAGATCGTGTTTCCCACACCTTCTAATCTTTCCGACAGAATCTAACACTCTCTTAAGTAGTACTTGTCAATCTTTTCTGATCCTTTCTTAATCTCCCTTCTCAATTCCAAAACCACGTAACATACCATGACTCTTCTCTCCAATATTTGTCTCTTCGTGACACTATTCTTATGTCAGTCCTTGGTTCGTGCCGTTAGCAACGGCTACTACGGGTATAACCCATCGGTCGCCAACTACCTGCCGGAGAAACCTCAGAACATCATGAATCCAGTGGACTCGTGTTGGCGGCATAAATCTGACTGGTCCGCTAACCGCAAAGATTTAGCCGATTGCGCTGTTGGGTTCGGTTCATCTGCCTTGGGTGGCAAGAAAGGTAATTTATATGTTGTCACAAACCCTAACGACAATGCAGCGAATCCTAAACCGGGTTCTCTTCGATACGGTGTGATCCAAGACAAGCCGCTGTGGATCACTTTCGCTAAGGATATGGTCATAACCTTAGAGAATGAGCTCATGGTCAATAGTTATAAGACTATAGATGGCAGAGGCGCAAAAGTGGAAATTGCTTACGGACCATGCATTACGATACAACAAGTGACGAACGTAATCGTGCATGGGATCAGCATCCACGACTGCAAACCGGCGAAGTATGGAATGGTGAGGAGTAGCACAACGCATGTCGGTCATCGAAAGGGATCGGACGGTGATGCGATCGCTATTTCCGGTTCGTCTCATATTTGGATCGACCATTGTTATCTAGCGAGTTGTACGGACGGCCTGATCGATGTGATACATGCTTCCACGGGAATCACCATTTCCAATAACTATTTTACTCAGCATGTTAAAGTTAGTTCATTTAAAATTTCTATTCATTAAGAACTTATATAGACAATTGAATATCTCCAGCAACTAATCACTTTTTGATGATACTGGTCGTTATTCATTTATAGGTGATGTTGCTCGGACACAACGATAACTTCGTGCAAGATGTGAACATGAAAGTGACCGTGGCATTCAATCATTTTGGACCAGGACTTGTGGAGAGAATGCCAAGGCAAGTAGTTTTTTTTAATTACTTCATATATATATATATAATTAATTTTAATGCAGAGCTAGACATATAACCATGTACGAAAAACTCTGGTGTGTAGGGTAAGACGAGGTTACGCTCATGTGGCAAACAATAGATACGATAAATGGATAATGTATGCAATTGGTGGTAGCGCCGATCCAACCATTTTCAGTGAGGGAAACTATTTCATTGCTTCTGATAAATCTAACAGTAAAGAGGTACTTTATTGTATCCTCCTAGCTTGATATACACATGCAAATATAAATTAGGAGCCAAATCTGATCTCATTACTATTTGACCAGGAAAATAACTTACCCCTATTTTTATATGAAAGTGCGAATGTAGGCTAGGTAGCTTATGACTGAAAATTTTAGAAGATATAGACAATTTAGTAAAATATTAATGTTTTTTTTATTAAAATTTAAGATTAATGTTTATGTGAATTAACTTTTAAATATTGAAAGCCATAGACCAATGTTCCAATTGCCTATGTCTAGGACCAGTTCTGATCGGACATGTACACGACTGACTAAACATACATATGATTAATTAGTGCATGAAAATAAAAGGGTAAGCATTTATACATTTAATAAACAGGTGACAAAGAGAGAAGTGAAAGGAGGGTGGAACAATTGGAGATGGAGAACTTCGAAGGACGTTTTCAAGAACGGAGCTTACTTCGTACCTTCCGGCTACGGCAGCGTTGAGTTGCCATACAGTTCCGCTCAGCGATTCACAGTGGCTCCAGGGAACATGGTTCCTTCTCTAACCGCAGACGCTGGCCCTCTAAACTGCAACCGCAATCTCCCTTGTTATTAGTATCGAAGAGGTGAATGTGAAAGCCAAAAGAGAGCGTTACATGTGTATACATACACTTTTCACGAGATGTATCTAATTTCTGGTAGATCACGTTACTTTTCTTTATTTACTTAGTTTTAATCGAATAACTATATGTTTTGGTAGTCCTTCATTAGATGTGTACGTTGTTAATGATTATGAATGATGAAATACGTCAAGATCTGTTTCTTTTTAATCCACCGATATGTAAAATTCTTTGAAACTTTAAAAACAGCAATATGTAAAATACTTCGAAACTTTAAATTACTGTAAAATGGGTCAAAGCGGTATACAAATTAAAAACGAATTTAAATCATTGTTTAACAGATTAAAACGATTAGTTAGCATATTTCGTAATAAAATATAATTTAAATCAATGTAAATAGATTATCTTATTTTAGATTCTTATATATATATGATTACATGTATATCAATAAATATTTTTAAAAATAAATTTTAGACCAACAAAAATAAATAAATAAATAAAATATTTTTAAATTTGATTATGAAAATATTAAAATAAAATGGTCACCTTTTTGTAACACAAAAATAGATCACTTAATATATAGTGCGGTGTGAGTTCTTTTTGGGATGTAAAAAAATAATAAGAAAGTTTCTTGAATTTAGAGAAAGATGTTTAAGCTCTGTGATGTTGCATATAGAATTCTTTGGATTGAGGTCAAACACATCTACCTACTTCTGGTTTGATGACTCGCTAAAACATGGTTGCCTTATTGATATCACTAGGCATGGGCATATTTTCGGGATTTGAAAATGCGAATTGGTATTGATCCAAAAAATCGGGTTTTGGATCAGATTCAAATATAGAGAAATACCTGACTGGATATGTTTTCGTTTAACCTTCGGGTACCGGATCGGATCAAGTGTTACCCGGTATTCGAACAAGTATCCGACTATACCCAATATACTTATGTAATTATGTAAACCTAGCCTCAACTGTTTTCTCCTTTTCTTTTTGATACACGATGTTTTTGATGTTTCCTAATCATCTTTTACAACTCTTGTTTTCTGCAATTTTTTTAGTTTCATTACAAACTTTTACCTCTACTTTACGTTTTTTTTACTTCTTTTGAATGGTGGATTTTTAGAATGCTGGAGTTCTTGTTTGTCTGGAGTTCGTTTGAACTTTGTTTTATTTGGTTTTAATTTTTTTGTATTTGTCTTACTTATATTCGTATAAGTGATTCGGGTTTACAGTGATTTCAGATAAGATGTTGATATTTTCGGGTATGATCGGATAGAATATGTCAATCCGAACCAAATCCGGATTTTTTCGGTTCATTCAGATATATCCAAAAATATCCAGATCCGACAAGTATCAAAACGAATCCGATCCAAAATTCTTAATTACCGATCGGTTCCCATTTCTCCATACCCAAAAGATCCTAAATCCATAATACTTGATCTGATCGAACCTGATCCGGTATCCAAGTGCCAGGCCTAGATATCACCAGAGCCACCGGTATAACATATCTTGGAGTAACTCGCTAATCAAAAGTATGTGATGCTGTGAATCAAGCTGGATGATGTATCGGATTTTGGAGAAGTTGTAAAGTTTCACTTCAGTCTCTCTATGCTCATATTCTCGAAGAACTAGCCCCTGCGTTTGATCTAAGAAATGATATCAATATATCATGCTCTGGAAACAGTGCCATGCGAATTCTTTTAAAGGCCTAATGCAAAAAAAAAAAATTAAATAATAATTTTGATATTTTAGTTTATATATATATATATATATATATTAAAAAGTATAAACAAGATTTAAAGGTGAAATGTTTTGCATAAGTTCTATTTATATAAACTTCAAATATTCATAAAATTTTAAAAACAAAACAATTAAAAAAGAAAATGTCGGTATAAAAGCAAATATTAAAAGTATCTTTTAAAACTAATTAATAAAAACACTAACCAAAACATAATAAAATTAGTTAAAAATGTATTATAACTAAAATGAGGACTGAACTGTATCTTGGAACTCTATTATGAGAGAGTTTAAGTAGTTAATGATTAAAATTTATTATAATAAGAAACCTCTGAAATTTTAAATTATGCGGGGACTTAAGAACACCTCTAACCACTAATACTCAAAGAGTTTCTTAGCAATAAAATTAAAAAAAAATTAAGAAAATTAGGAGAAAAAAGTGAAAGTATCTTAAAAAATGATAGTATTAAATACCCTTAAAAACTTAGAACACCATTTGTCTATTTATAATTGGTTCACTTTATCAAAAATAATTAATTTAATTAGATAATTAAATTAATAATTAAATAATAATACTTTTTAGTTAAGAACTTCTACATAAGAAACTTACCTTTGAGGTTTGCTCTAAGAGCATGCATATTCGTAAGAAACTCATGAGTATCTACGAACATCATTAACCCTAACACTCCATAATGGGGTGCTTAAACTTTTTTTCTGATTAAAAAGAAATTAAGAAACGAACCAATTGTTGGCTGTCATATGTCAGTGAAACCCGCAAACATGGCAAATCGACGCTTAAATAGGCTGTAGAGGCAATGGTGCTTAAATTTTTTATGGAACCCAGCCGCTATTATATTCATTTTTTGTTAAGTGCCCTTCCCTAACCACTTGGGTTAATGATGCTCTAGCATAAAAACAAGAACTACTATTTTAAGATAGTGTAATTTTATAATTTGTTTAAACACATTTAAGAAGATTCAATCTAAAATGACATTTGTGTCACTTGACGTTCTTAAGGATAATCTAAGGTGATCTCAAAATGAGAACTTTCTACCATTTTTTCTATTGCCATTTTATTGTTTTTGTAGTATATTTTTATTGTGGGATAGATACAAGAAATTCAATCTAAAATATCCTCGTGTAAAGTATGTTGGATTGGATTTTTCGTAATTCTAAGATATTCATAACCAGATACTAATATTTATATATACAATATGGATATATATTTTGAGAACTCCATGGAACAAACCTGGATTGGCATAAGACATTTGCTCTGTTACAAGGAACGAAGCACTTGCGAGTTTCATGATGTGATCTAAATTTCATATTATTCCAAATTCAAACACAAAGATCATACGATATATTTTCACACTTGCAAAATAAAAGAGACACAAGTCATTTAAAGCACTGAAAAGATACAACAGAGTTCAGATAAATCAATTTGGTACAAACCATCGAGCATCAGATGATTGAATGTTAGAAAAAAAACTTGGAGGGGGTCTTTCAGTCTTGTGTGTGTCGAGACTATAGTTCAAGATATCTTTTTCACTCCAAACACGGTGATATACATGGTCATGATGAATACCACTGAAATATATAGAATTTCTTTTAATTCCTTCGACGGCGTTTGCAAGCACGGTGGTCTGTTGATCCAGAAGTATTGCCTCGTCCCCCAAAGATGTAATCTTCTCCCACTCGCTTTGCGATGAGTCCATCTTGTAGATGCGGAAGGACCAGACATCACCATCACTCTTTACTATGCTCTTTACTCTCAGGAATTCTCCTTTTACTGTGACTACAAGACGTGTATCCTTGATATCCCACACATCACCTGGGTAAACACGACGTGGTATTCCCTTTGTGCAAAGCAGATCATAATTAACTTGCGTTTCAAAGACTTTTCGTGGACTATCTCCAGAAAAATCATAGACTGTGACATCACGGTTATAATCATACAAGTAAAGCTTATAATCTTTGTATACCATGTCACCCATGATCTTAAGGTCCGCTTGTTTCCAAAAGTTATCTCCATTCTCAGCATAAACCGTAATTCGGCCTTCAAGATAACAAGTAACAAAATAATCTTTGGTTTTCTTGTCAATCCAGAAGAAAGGAAAGTCAATGCGCAAGTCTTCTTGAATATATCCGTAACCAATACCTTCCTTAGGTGTTACTAGGAACATATCATCCGTGGTTCGTTCGATCTTTATCATGCCAACTTGTGACTCCACAGTAGGCAGATCGATCCTCTCACGGGTGAATATATTCATAATATAAAGATTATATCTAGGATCCCGCATAAAGAGCCAACTTCCACAAATAGCCAAACAATGGCTATTTGCAAAGTTGACGCCAAGATCTTGAATTCGATATTTTTTATTGTTTTCCTCTGGATTAAACAAGAGACAATAATCTTTACCTTTTTCTGGAAATAGAATCATCCAGGGGATCTGATTGTTTGGCGATGATTCTGTGGATGCAGATTGCCAAGATGGACACACACATTTAGCTCGTTGAAAATCTGCAAAGCTAAGACGTTCAAACACCACGTGTAGGAGATCTGAAGGAAGCTTGGACCACCTTGGAACATCGGAGGGTGGTGAAAGAGAATCCATCTAACAGAGAGTTGTCGGCAGCGAGCGTACACTTAGTCAGAAAAATTGATCAAAGAAAGTTGATCAAAAGGAAACCGTCCCTCATTCTCATCATATTATTACCGAAGACATTAGAAACAAGAGAACACAAAATGGATGTATGTCCATAACATGAGAACACTCATTTAAATAACCCAAAGCGTATAAGCATAGTCCAATAGAAAAGACATATATCTGACAGTAGTCAACTCTTTCTTTATCTAATTAATAGCATTTATGAAAAACATAAATTGGATATATATTATGTTAAAAAAAAGAAGTAAAAAGGGATATTCTTTTTCGTGACAAAAAGAGATATTCTTTTACGTTGTATATGTATTAATAAAATAAACAAATTTTCATAAACACCCAAATCATAATTTTTGTTAAAAAAAAAACCAAAATCATAACTTGATAGTTGGAAGAAAAACTAAAGACTAAAGCACATAAGATATATACATATAGTAATTATATATAACTTTCTAAGAAAAATAAACACATCATATTTCATTATAACTGATTTGACCAAAAAAAATCATTATAACTGAAATTTTGTTTATTTTAACTATAAATAGATAATATCTAAACAAATTTAATGATAGATATGGTCCATGTTGACTTTTCAAATATACAAGACATGTACATTTCGTCTTTTTGAGGTTAACCATATTTATTTTTTAGAATCTACTACATTACTAATACTCTCCCTGTTTTACAAGTATTGTTATTCAACATTTTCAATGTAAAATTAAATATTAAATCAGTTTTTAAGTTTTGAATGACTGGTACATTTTTAGATTATTTTTACTTAATTAGTTGTACAATCTATAAACATATTAATATATTTTACAATTTTTAGTCTCCATAATATAGTTGCGTAAAGAAGAGTCTATAAAATATATCAAAACAATATTTTTATGAAATGGAAGAAGTATTATAATCTAATCAATGGTTAAATTGTAAAATTATCTAATAATACTGCAGTTGAAATTTTAGTATGTAAATTACATGAATTTTTGAATAATCAGTATTATTATATTTATTACTTCGTAAGGATATTTAATAACTTCTAGAGAGATTTATTTTATTTCATAACATCTTCTAGATTGTTGACAAAAAAAAAAACATCTTCTAGATATATTTTAATTTAATAGATACTTATCTGAAGATCATGGACTATAGATTGTGTCTAAACATAGACCATATAATCCAACTCACGATTCCAATTGACAGGTGTTAGATTCATCTCCGTTTTAGACTACTGGTTTATGCACTGCACTTTAAAAAAAATCATTATAACTGAAATTTCGTTTATTTTAACTATAAATAGATAATATCTAAACAAATTTAATGATAGATATGGTCCATGTTGACTTTTCAAATATACAAAACAAGTGTACATTTTGTCTTTTTGAGGTTAACCATATTTACTTTTTAGAATCTACTACATTACTATTACTCTCCCTGTTTTATAAATATTGTTATTCAACATTTTCAATGTAAAATTAAATATTAAATCAGTTTTTAATTTTTGAATGACTTGTACATTTTTAGATTATTTTTTATTTAATTAGTTGTACAATCTATAACATATTAATATATTTTACAATTTTTAGTTTCCATAAAATAGTTGCGCAAAAAGTCTCCATAAAATATATCAAAACAATTTTTTTTTTTATGAAATGGAAGAAGTATTATAATCTAATCAATTGTTAAATTGTAAAATTATCTAATAATACTGCAGTTGAAATTTTAGTATGTAAATTACATGAATTTTTGAATAATCAGTATTATTAGATTTATTACTTCGTAAGGATATTTAATAAATTCTAGAGAGATTTATTTTATTTCATAACATCTTCTAGATATATTTTAATTTAATAGATACTTATCTGAACATCATGGACTATAGATTGTGTCTAAACATAGACCATATAGTCCAACTCACGATTCCAATTGACAGGTGTTAGATTCATCTCTGTTTTAGACTACTGGTTTATTATGTTGTTATAAAATAAATTAAGATATGCATCATGTGAGAATAAGTAAAATATTTAAATAAATAAGACTGATGGTCGCAAAATAGGTTATTTTACTTAATATTCACAAGAACTCCTTTTATTAAGAATATAGTAAAAAAAAAGAAAAAAAAAGAATATAGTGATGCATGAATATTTGTATCAATTTGTTATACAATTAGACAATGTTCTCATCTCCACGCATGAGAGTCAATTAATACAACGGCTGATATTTTACTATACTATTTTGTTAAATATATAGTATAGAACAATTAATTTATAACTACAATACATTGTAAAAAGGATATTGTGTGCATTTTTGAAATAAAATCTGATTATCTTATATATATGTGTAAAATAGTATATATTTAAAATCATGATTATGGAATATTATATAAAATTTATAAAATATATGTTTGTTTTGAAAGTTCTAAAACATCTTATGTGTAGAATTTTGTTTCTGTTTTTATTATGTAAACTACAAAATTAAATAATTGTTTTTACAGAAATTGAAAGCAGTTAAAAATTGAAGGAGAAAACATACTATGTAAGAAAAGAAAAAAAGAAAAGAAAAATCATTCAAGGACAATATGACAATTATTAAACAAATATCATAACCATTGATTTGATACGTACAAATCCTTCATTAAAATTTTTTTTTTTTGAAACTGGCTTTCATATATTAAAACAAAAGAAATAAAAAGGTTTACAGGCCCATCAGCCAATTTAATACATAACCCATAGTTTAAAACTCATATTATAGAAACTTCTAGTTTTGCAGCCCATGAAGAGTCCAGCATCAGGAAGCCCAGTTGAGGATTGGTAAGAGCAATGGTCTCTTGAGGAAAAAGACGCAAAGCAGAGGCGAAGGCGAAATAGAACCGAAAGAAAGTGATCATGCATGTCGAAACTAGGATTGCATCATAGCAGACGAGAGTTTAGGATTTGATGATCTGAAGCCCTGAATCCGACTCCGTATCTGCCGATCAATGATTGTGAAGAGGCCATCAGTTGATCGGAAGGAGTTTGTATGTAACCTTGCATTTCTCTCATTCCAAATCCAGTAGAGGTTGGCTTACCAGGCTAGTAGCGTGAGTAATCGGAGTGGTCTCTGAGATTTCTGAGTCGGTAAAGCTTGCATCTGCAGTAGTGTTTGACTCCAATCATTAAGCGGCCTAAATGAGCATCTCCTCGAGGTCAGTTCCCACAAAGCAAAAGTGAAGGAGCAGTTGAAGTAGATGTGATCCCTAGATTCATGGTCTGAGTAATAGAGAAGACAGAGGGGGGAGACCTGAAGGCCCCACGACAGAAGCATATCCCTTGTTGGACACCTATCAAATACCATCAGCCAAGTATGGAACTGCTGTCTAGGGATACCGTAGGAGAACCAAACCGATGAAGCCCAAGCTACTTCCTCCCTGTTGCCTCTCAGGTATGAGTATGTCTGACCTGTAGAGTATTTCAAGCTCACTGAACCTGCAATCTCTCACTCATAATAGTCAAGATTTGATGTGAGAGTAACTGTTGTTAAGTAAGCATGAAGTAGTAATTGTGGCTCTGATCTTGCAGGTGGGATGCGCCATACTCCTCGTATGAATAGAGACGCAACCGTAGCTTTGTCCGGGATGCCTAGTCTTGACACTGTGTTGTTGAGCTCCATTGCCAAGCTTCCAAAGGGAGACCAGTTATCATACCAGAAACGAGCTGTCATACCATCTTCCAAGCGTAGCTTAATCAAGGGAAAAACGACCTGCTTTAGCTTCAGGAGCTTATTTGCTAACTAGGAGTTGGAAGGGTTTGGTTTCGTGGTCCAGTAGTTGTGAATGGATCCCTTGAGGACTTTCTCTGTAAACCAGGCAACCCACACAGAGCCAGCTTTAAAGAAAAGCAACCATATGAGCCTGATGCAGCAAGCCAGATTCCAAGTTTGGAGATCCTTGATTCCCAAGCCTCCCTGCTTTTTAGTAAGTACACATTTCTCCCACGCCACTCTTGCTGTATTGGTGCTTTCAATATCTCCCTTCCAAAGAAAAACACTACAAAGCGAGTTTATTCTTTTAATGCAGGCTTTTGGCAAAATGAATGCAGAGCACCAGAATGTTGTTATCCCTGAGATGACTATCTTGATGAGAAGCAAACGACCAGCAAAGGAGAGAGACTTTAGCGACCAAGAGGAGAGCCTTTTCTTGATCTGATGTAGGAGGGGTTTGCAGCTTACCAGATTGAGCTTCCTAGAATTAAGAGGAACTCCAAGATACCGAACAAGTAGAACTCCACAAACCATTCCAGTTGAGGCTTGAATCGTTTCTTTCTCTGCTTCCGATAGACCTGAGGCGTTAAACTTGTCTTTTGCATACTAACTTTGAGTCCTGGCCGCAGCTCAAATTCATGGAGGAAAGAGAGGACATGCTGTACCGATTTGAGTGATCCATCAATGAAGATGAGAAGATCATCCACAAAATATAGGTGGGTAAATTTTATCTTTTTGCAGTTAGGATGATAGCTTAGACCTTCTTGAGTTGCAGCACGTTTGAGCATGTAGGATAGACAGTTCATGGCAATAACAAACAGATTGGGGGATAGTGGATCACCCTGCCTTAACCCCCTACTTCCTTTAAAGTAGCCATTAACAGTCCCATTGTAGCCGACCATAAAACTCGTTGTACATATGCAGGCCCTCAAGAGAGAGATAAAGTGGGAAAGAATCTACATACTCTCTAAGCAGGAAAAAAAAATTTCTCAAGAAAGTGTGTCAAAAGCTTTCGCGATGTCCACTTTTATGGTAATTCTTTTTGGCCCTTTGTTCTTATGATATCCATGAACCAGTTCGCTTGCTAACACCGTGTTCTCCACAAACAGGCGATCTTTGACAAAAGCTGTTTGGCAAGGGAGGATGACATCTTGAAGAATGGGCTTTAGTCGCGCAACCAGCAGCCTGGAAATCACTTTATAAGTTTTGTTTAGGCAGGAGATTGGCCGGAAGTCAGTTATCAATGTTGCTCCAGGGTACTTTGGGACCAGTGATAGTATAGTTGAGTTTGCTGCAGCTGGTAAGAAAGCAGTTGAAAAGAACTGTGTGATTGATGCTGACACTTCTTCTCCTAGAATTTCCCAAGCTCCTTTGAAGAATCCAGAAGTTAGTCCATCAGGTCCCGGGGCCTTATTCGGATTTAATCTGAAAAATAGCTTTTTTATATCCTCCGGTGATGGGACTGACATCATTTTTTGCCTCTGTTGCAGGGTACATTCGAAGCCTACTAATTCAGCAAACCAGTTGGGTGGCTAGTACAACAACGGGGCAGAGTAGTTTCGAGGTCCAAGAATTAATCTGAAGTGTCCCATTGCCAGCTCGCTTATTTCTATCGGGTTTGTAACCATTATACCAGCAGTAGACATCAGTGATCGGATTGCATTGTAGCTTGCCCTGACTTGACACATCCGGTGAAAGAAGGTTGTGTTGAAGTTTCCTTCAGCTAGCCAATTCACCCTTGATTTTTGTCTAAAGTAGCTCTCCTCTATGTGTCGTAGGAAAGTCCACCGCTCATGGAGGTCTCTCTCCTCTTGGAACATTTGCGGAGTTGGATCATCCAAAGCCTTAACCTGCGCAAGTTGCAACATACGGTAAGTATCACTCACTCTCTCTTGTATATTTGAAAAATTCTCTCTGTTTAATTTTTTTTGTTCTCCCTTTATGAGTTCGAGTTTCCAACAGAGCTGTGAAAGTGTTATGCAAGCGCTTCCGGCCTGAACCCATGCATCATGAACAATCCTCAGAAAGTTAGGGTGTTTGGTTAGGTAATTTTGGAATTTTATAGGGTTTGGTTCCAACAGTGGGTAGGGTAAAGGCTAGGTCTACTAGGCAAGGACAGTGATCAGAAAAGCTGTTAGGTAGGAAGAGGGAGTAGGCATGAGGATAAGCTGAGATGATGTTGTAGTTTACTAAGAGACGATCTAATTTCTTTCCAATCGGATCTGACGGCTGCTTATTTGTCCAGGAATGAGAAGGACCATTGTAACGCAAATCAAACAAGACAGCTTGCAGCAAGCAGTCCTGGAAGTTGTACATTTGGTTATCAGGTACTACTACTGCCGCCGAAGAGTGTTCCGTTGGGTACATTATTTGATTAAAATCGCCCCCAATCATCCAGTTGGTGTTTTCCAAATTCAGAGCACCGTGAAGATGTAGCAGCTCTGCCCTGAGGTCATTCCTTTCAGCACTGAGATTAGAGGCATACACTGTAGTGTAGTATATTGGCTGTTGAGCCGGAAGGGAAATGACAGTGGTTTTAGTTTGACGGGTTTGTCTGATAACTTGGACACTAAGAGGGATTTTCCAGAACAAGATGATCCTGCCATCTTCATGAGCAGCATGATTCTAGTTATAGTTCCAGCCATTGCAAAGTTTGGACATGAGGGAGGGCAAAGAAGTTTCCTTTATATGAGTTTCAAGTAGAGCTCCAAAAAGTGGCTTATGGGTTAGAAGCCAAGCAGCAAAAGACCGATGCTTATCCGGGTCATTTAGGCCACGGACGTTCCAAAAAAAGAGTTTTACACTCATTGAGACAAAAGGGGAGGGTCACCACTAGAAGAAGCGGATTCCCGAGAGAAAAAAAAAGTAATATTTAGCTGTTTGGTTGGGGATTTTTGTGGTTCAATGGCTAGGGCTAGGATGGAGAAGGGGTTTTTTGTGGTGAAGGGATTTTTTGAGGAGGGTGGAGGAAGAGAAGGTAGAGGAGGGAGAGGCAACAAAAGGTCTGAGGTGGGGATTGGGTGGAGAGGAGGGAGCAAAAAAGGATTGGGATTGGAAGAAATTAGTGGAGAGAGAGAGTTGGAGAAGAACGGGATCGCTTTAGCGAAAGTCTAGGGGTGGGCTGAGGTGTGAGATAGGGATCATCAACTTATGGCTTAGATGAAGCTGATGGGATTGAGGAAAAGTTGAGGTTATCGATTAACATTCCATCAGGTACAGATAGTGAGCCATGTCAGAAAATGAGAATACCAGGAGTCGCCACGTGTCTAAACACACAGTCAAGCCGCATTTCATTTAAAGGTGGGTTCGTGGGTTTTAATCAATGTGTTTTGTTGCCAAGTTCCAAAACTAAAAAGGTTTGTTGTTTTCTGTTTGTATTTATAATGGGCTTTCAAGCGTGTTGAATTTGTGGGTTTGGAACTATATTATTTGGGCCGGAACAATAACAGAAGCTTAGCCGAAATTTGTGATTTCTATGGTTCTTCGTATTCTCGAGCTTGGAATAGACCAAATTACAATGGAGGTTCTGGAATCTAATAAGTGTCATCTTCGTTTCTGTCGTTTTGTCTGCCGTTCATCTCCCCCGATTCGTTACGGGATAAAGTGCTCCACGGCCATTAATCTATACTAATAAAGTTGAGTTTTTTATCTCCTTGGGGAAAAATGCCATGTGGCATTTTCTTTTTAATAATTAAAATATTTTCTTAACTTTATTTAATGTGTTTTAGTGTTAATTATGATTAGGTGTTACTCTATTTTTATTATTGACAATTTATTACAATGATGTTTTACTTTTGGATTGGAAGTTTAATTTATTATGAATTCTATGTCTTGATTTATTTTAGATTTCGTAACTCTTATGTTACATATTTTTTTAAAATACTTTAAACTATTTCTTAATATTTTGAATGTCAAATAAAAATACAAAAATGGAAACTAAAGTTAAGTATTTTCAAAAAAAAATTAAACATAAAATAGATACATATCCAAACTATTACTTTATGTTTGAAAATATTTAAAATATTAACTTTAGTTTTTATATATTTATTTTCATAGCTAATATATTATTATATAATAAAACTAATCCATTTACTAAACCGCGGTTCATCCACGGTTGACCCAATGATCGAAAAACCCGGTAAATCGTCCGGTTCAAAGTCTGGGTATAAAAAACTCAACTTTATTAGTATAGATGGCGATTCAAGTCCAAAAGACTAACATTTGGTCTATTGGTATTAACACATAAACTCTATGGTATCTTCCCATGTTACATTGTGCAAAGAAACCAATAACTTCCCTGATGTAGGCCTGGGCATAAAATCCGTAACCCGAAATCCGAACCGAACCCGAACCGAAAAACCCGACCCGTTATCCGACCCGAAATGTAAAAATACACGAACGGGTTTTGTAGGGTGGTATAAAAAATATCTGAACCCGAAGTGTTATTAACCGAACCCGAACGGGTAACCCGGCCTGATGTATGCTATCCGTGTTTACATTTTAAAAACCGTGAACATAATTAATATACTCTTAAAACTTAACTAAAAGAAAAGAATCATTACTTCCAATCTGAGAGAAATTTAAAAACGTTGCCTGGTTGCTAAAGTTATTTAAAATTGATGCAAATCACACACCACCCTCACCATTAATCATTTGCACCACATTAACCATTTATTGTTAAAACCATTACTATGCAAGAAGTCAGCAAGCCCGAATGTCACAGATAGTTAGAAATTGTCTTTCTCATGATCGTTATAGATGCTAATATCTCATTTACTAATAAACAAATAGACTTTTTACTAGGAAAATTTGGTGAAGTTGTTCCATTCTGGTTAAAATAGAAGTTGTCTATTAAATAGAGGAGTTTAGGAACCTTTTTAGATAAAAAACATACTTAGATTCATATTAAGATTCGTTGATATTCTAAATAAGGATGGACAAACAAGAATTTCGTTATGAACACACACAAAATCTTTCATTATAACAAAACTAATATTGAAAATAATTTTATATATTTAAGATATATCTTTTTGAGAGACCTTGAAACCAAAGTAACACATACAACTCACACCTCTATATTTTGAAAGTCAATATGGTAATTTTAAAAATATATATTAGATACTCACTAATTATTTTACCAAAAATTGACACTTCACCCTTATTTTTTTATAAAATTTATAAAATTTGAAACGTATTCCATCTTTCTATTATTTGAACTAAATATATTAGTAAAAGTTTTATAGCTCATATATAGTTATTTTAATAATTAATAATATAAGTATGTTCTCTATATAAAACATCAACTTTGTTTTATGTTTAAATTCCAACTAAATTAATTTTGTTATGACTACCGGCTTTTTATTCTATTTTTATTAAATCGATTAGTAACAACCACTTATGCTATTACACTTTGAACTAAACAACTTCAGACAAAGTAATGCACTACGGTCATTAACCACTATAAAAAATGATCAGAAAATATCATTTTTAATATATTTTTATTTTTATATTTGACATATTTTATTTGTTAAGATCATATAATAATTTATAAATTTATGCAAAATTATAACATACGAACGCGCCGGAAAATCACTAGTATCCTTCTATCACTCAGTGAACCCACACAACCACGATTCGTCATTCAACGCTCTTATCTACCTTTCAGGTGGTGGAACTCAACCTATAAAAAGGTCAGCCTCCATCTCACTAATCTTCCAAGATAAATTTCTTTTCATTATTATGGCTAACTCATCTCTCATAAATTTCTCATGTTTTGGGAGCTAGAAACATGAAACGCGGTGGCTATCTAATGGCAATCGAGTTAGATTTAGATTTAGATTGTTATTTGTTTTAAATAATCAAAATATTAATTCTAAAGCTTTTTGTTTGTCGGAGAAGGTTTATTTCAGAAGCTTTCGTGTATGGGTGATGATTTGATTTTGATTTTGTGTCAATTTGTTGATGTATTGATTATCAAATTTTTTTTTCGAAATCTTTGGTAGATGATTTGATTTAATTTGCAGGGTTAACAATTTTATTTTTATGGTATTGTTCTCAGATTGACAAAGCCTACTCGCTTGATTTCAGTCGAAAAGGGAGGATGGGACTTTACTCAATTCTGCCATTACTTCCAAGTAAGTAAGATCACCTCACACATGTATTCTTCCTTGCTTCTGTAGTTTACGTCTGTAAACGAAAACACCAGTTTACGCTTCTTCTCATGAGTGAAACAGACTGTTTTATGGATTTGGGAGGCGGTGTGTGTTGAGTATAAATAGATGTAAGTTTCCTCTCCAACCTGAAGTCTGGAGCAAGTGTACCGCCGTCATCGAGGCTCGGTTTCGTCATGAATCCAGTTTATTATTGTTTTCTGCTACAGATTTTTCACCGGGTCATTATCCAGCTTTTGCTGATTGTTGTGTATGTTTTTGATGTTCATAAAAATTCACCGTCAGAGATCAGAAACAGCTCTTCACATTTTGTGCTATGTTCAGTTTATGACTCAGGAGGATGATAAAACTTAGGCTCCTTGGATGATGAGATGGTTGTGAAAGAGCTGAGGTAGAGAAGAAACAGAACTGGAATCAGAGTATGAGAAACAGGAGAAGAGGGAGAGGAAGCAGAGAGCTTTGAAGGAGAAAGAGCTGGATAATACTGCGTACAAGGACTTCAAAGCTTCTATTAAGCATTACTCCAATAGGGCATTAGATATCAATGTGAGGGAGAAACAGAAACATGAAGAGGTGAAGCGTTTTAAGGGGACTGCTGAGACAAAGAGGGATCACACTGAAGAATAAGAAGAAGAGACCCGAGTGAGATCAGAGCGTCAAGATGCAGTGTGAGAGAGAGAGAGAAGCTGCTAGACTGTGAACTACAAGAACAGGCACCTCATCTTGATGTATCTGATAAAGAACATGATGCTACACATGTAAGTTTTCTTCTCAATGTCTGGATTGGGATAGTGTATCCGTAAAGGAGATTTGATGATGGTGACTGGTGAGTAGCCGTGTCTGTTTTAGTTTGGTTTAATGTTTTCTTTTGATTTTGATTATCAGGAAAGACTTTGGAGTGAAGATTTGACAAGGGAACTGAGAGGAAATACAAGATACATGTCAGTGAAGATGTTAACTAAACTGAATGTGATTTTTATATTTATACTTCCTTTAATTTAGTTTACGTTGGTTTAATGTTTTCTTCTGATTTTAATATTTATACTTTCTTTAATTTAGTTTACTTTGGTTTAAGGATTCTTGAGAATAAAGAAAAGTAGAGATGTGAGAGAGATGTGACCAACAGTTTCTCCAACGAAAGCCAAAGAGATCATATAATTAAGCAGATAGGGTTACATGCGTCTTCTACTCTTATATGACTTGGGCCTGAGCATGGCTTTTCATATTTTCCATTTGTGCAAATTTCATAGTTAGTAACTATTTATCATGCAAATCGCTCATTAAAAAACTATATTAATATAATTTATATACATATATTATATTTGAAATTTTGTATGATGACAGTTAGCAATTCATATTATTTGAGAGAAGAGTGAAAAAATGTGATACAAAAAAATGTTACGGTCTACGAAATTTCGTTTACTTTAATTGGATCAAACTTTTAGTTCATGTGTTTAGAAAATAAAAATAAAATTTGGAAACTTTTATCTTACAGATTTCTTGAAAGCCATAGTGTTTTGATTTGTTTCAGAGTTCATTACTCCGCTGTTAACTATACATGCATCATAAAACATTTTAGTTCATGTGTTTAGAAAATAAAAATAAAATTTGGAAACTTTTATCTTACAGATTTCTTGAAAGCCATAGTGTTTTGATTTGTTTCAGAGTTCATTACTCCGCTGTTAACTATACATGCATCATAAGCTCTTTAACTAAGTCAAGAGAGCAGTGGTTTGTAGTGTATGTTTTGTTTTTAGTTTTCTATGAGAAAGATGACAATTTTAGTGTTACGTATTGCCAGAGGACTATCCTATACTCCATAATTATATAGTGAATGGGAAATTCTGAGCTCTACTTTTTATTTTTGTTGTATTCAAGCTTTACGAACTTTTCCTTATTTGCTTTTATAATAAATATGCCACATAAAATAATCTATGATATTATCGAGAAGGCAACGCAGTCGGTGTATATAACCTTTTTTTTTTTTCAGCCTATTAAAATTTATTATGAAGGTCCAAGAATGGACCCAGCCCAAACTAAAAAACAGACAAAAGGCCAAGACGGCTCGATTAAAGCCCGACATAAAGGGCAAGAGAAACATGGGCCAAGCCCAAACTAAAACCCAAACGGTGCGACCTATAGCCACGCGTCTGAAGCCTGCGCGTGACCACCCACGTGTCCCACTCCGATTTTCGCGCTGGACACGCGTCTTCTTTGCATTAAAAATGTGTCTCTCTCTAGTTTTCTCTCTAACCTCTCTCAAGAAAAGAATGCACTCGCCGTGGTTATCGAATCCGGCCGACGGATGGGCTTCCACAGGCACCGTCGGTCCGGCTCCAGTTTTTCCTTTTCCGTCTGTTTACTATCGTATCGGTTCGGGTTTATCCCGTTTTGACTCCGGTGGTGTTCTATCCGTTTGAAGCTGTCCGGCTTTGACTCTGGCGCCGTCGACTCTATTCTGGTGATGGCGGCCGGTTTAAGGTTTTGTTTTTACAGTGGTGGTGACGGAGACGGATGCGTTGCAGACGCATGCCGTGGTAGCAGTCCGGTGAAGCGCTGTATCGTTTGCGGCGGTTTTTTCCGGAAGTTCAGTCACCGATAAAGCTCCATACCTTCAATACAGTCGTTGGAGGTGGGTTTCATCGACAAAGATGGCGGAGACGGAGTTTCTCCGATTTGGTTTGGTGCGAAGACGAAGGTGCGGCGACCAGAAGCTTTCTCCGGCGTTTGGACCCCGGTTTAATGCAAAGAAGACGCGTGTCCAGCGCGAAGATCGGAGTGGGACACGTGGGTGGTCACGCGCAGGCTTCAGACGCGTGGCTATAGGTCGTACCGTTTGGGTTTTAGTTTGGGTTTGGCCCATGTTTCTCTTGTCCTTTATGTCGGGCTTTGATCAGTTTGTAATCGGACCGTCTTGGCCTTTTGTCTGTTTTTTAGTTTGGGCTGAGTCCATTCTTAGGCCTTGACCTTAATAAATTTTAATAGACGGAAAAAAAAAAAATATGAGCTCGGTTTTATATCTATATTAAATTCAAGCTGTTATAAGAAATTCATTTTTATTTTACAAGAAATATACATGCCCCATAAAACAGATATTATGTAATTATATTTTTTTTGTATGTCACTGATGTAATTATATTATTAAAATATCAAATATTCCCACAACCAACTGGACCAGGTTCGTTTTGGCTAATCTATATATAGTTTCTTCTTAAATAGATTTAGAAGAAAAAAAAATATTAAATACAGACACAACACACATATAATATTAAATGTATATAATATAATACATATATACCCCTAGTAAAATATTTTGTATTATTGTTTTACATCATCTATCATTCTTTGAGGATTTATTCACATTTGTTTGAGAGAATAAACGATACAAAAAAGGATCCACACTTTGGTTCGTGTTAACATTAAATAAATAGAACTTTGTTAGTACAGTTGACATGTCAATAAATATATGGCACAATGGCATATATAAGCGTGTAAATAAGGAAATTCTTACAGCTATACTGTTTATTAATGTTGCTTCAAACTGTTTCAATTATTTTTCCTATTTGTCTTTAAATAAACATGCCACCTATAATGATTCTCAATATTAAGAAAACTCAACAATAGGTTGGTAATTTTCATTCAATTCACTTCTTCTATTTTTCTTTTGTTTCTCACTTCTTCTTTTTGATTTAATATATTTGTATCTTCGACTCACTAAACAGAGTATTTAACCCCCCACCCCCCACCAGGTTCGTTTTGGCTAATCTATATATAGTTTCTTCTTAAACAGATTTAGAAGAAATAAAATATTAAATACAGACACAACACACATATAATATTATATGTATATAATATAATACATATACTAGATTTTGACCCGCGCTTTCAAAGCGCGGATTTATTTTCTTTTATTTTTTTAAATTGACAAATATTTAGTAAATGTCATTTTTTCATATATTTGTTTTTTATAAAAGATTTAAACTTTTTATCTTTCTTTATCGTATTTCATTTTAGGTCTGAGCACAATATCCGGACCCGAAGAACCAACCCCAAACCGATCCGAAAATCAAGGTCCCGAACCCGATCAGACCTGGGGTAAATATCCGAATGAGTTCTAAATTGCTATATCTGGAGAACAGGTCCCGAATCCGACCCGAACCGAGAACTGAATGAGTACCTGAAGATATCCGAAATGTGAATATATATAGAAAAATATATGTTATAATTATATTTACAATTATTTAAATATTTTAATTTTATATTTTAAGTTAACTATAGTAGTTATTTTCGGTACTTTTGAGTATTTTTGGATAAAATATGATAGTTTGGATAAAAGTTTACCAAAAAAACTGTATAGAATGGTTATTTTTGGTTACTTTTGAGTAATTTGGATACAAAAATTTTAACCGAATCAGATACTTTAGTTATTTGGAGTACAAATAACCAAACCCGTTTTAGATATTTTGGTTATTTGGTTATTTTTCAGGTTCTTATGCATGAGAACCGAACCCACCCGGACCCGGAAAGATCCGACTCGAACCCGACCCAAAATTTTATAATACCCGAATGGGGTTTAATTTCAAAACCCGAAAAACCTGATACCCGAAAGAACCGATCCGTACCCGAATGTGTACCCGAACGTCCAGGTCTAATGATTATTATGTTTAGAAAATTAAACTTTATTTTTAATGAATTAAGTTGGTATAACTCTGATAAATTAATTTTATTATGTGGTTAATTTTTTTAATAAAAAATTATATATTTTTAATAAAGATTTATATTTTTCAATGAAAAAATTCAAATTTTTTTATGAATGCTTAAATTATATTAGAAAAAAGAAAAAACATAATAATTAAGTGATTAATTTTTTTTACTACACAAAATATTAAGAATGGTTAAAAATAAATTATTTGAACTTGGAGAAAAAAATAAGAATTGGATATGATTTATTAATCCCAAATGGCCCAAGAGAGATAATGTGGGCAGTAGGTTGAATCCAAAAAAATGACCCAATATATATGTGTTATTAATATTATTTGATTGTCCTTAATGAAATATATAATGTTAGTAAAGAAAATGATATTTTTAGTAAGAAAAACCAATATAATCCTGCTTTAATAGTATAGATTGAAAAAATGGGGAATATACTGTAGTACATTTGGTTAAAATTTGATTCAAATATTTTGGCTTGATTAAACTGTCAATACTATGTCAATATTGTCTGTCCATAAGTATATATTGCATTTTGATAAGCAAATATTTGAAATAACATATAGGTTGTTGGAAAATAAGCCTTTGAACATGTCAATAAGTGTTTTAATAGTTTTTAATTATTGTGTTATGGAATAAGGTGTGTTTAGAGTTTTATTATGAAGATGATTCTGATGGGCTGAACATTTTTTCTGATTGCTTTAAAAACGCACGGGCTTTACTCTGAATCGGGCCTAAATTATTGGCTGCGAATTGATGTATACGGACATTAAATAGGCTTTAAAAACTGAGGAGTTCTGATTGGTAGATAATAACTGTCGACATTTATTTTTTTAAAAAAAGGAAAAAGGCAATGGCAATGGCATGTAATTAACTTCAAAATCCAAGGGCAAAAACCTATTAGGTATTTTGCTTTAATAGTATAGATACCCCTAGTAAAATATTTTGTATTATTGTTTTACATCATCTATCATTCTTTGAGGATTTAATCACATTTGTTTGAGAGAATAAACGATACAAAAAGGATCGAAACTTATGTTCGTGTTAACATTAAATAAATAGAACTTTGTTAGTACAGTTGGCATGTCAATAAATATATGGCACAATGGCATATATAAGAGCATCCACATCGCAAATGCCTTAAAAAGGATTCTTAAATATATTTTTTCCGTTTTTTATCAGATTTAAAAATTAAAAAAAGAAAAAAAAAAAAAACCTTAGCCAATCGCAGTGAAGAGAAGAGACGTGGGGTCCGCCAATATGATAAGAGTTGCCTCTTAGGTAAGAGGAGAGAGGTGAAGTTTTAAAAAAAAATGTGGGATCCACCTGGGCCCCACCGCCTAAGAGTTGTGCTAAAACTCTGCGATGTGTATGCTCTAAGCATGTAAATAAGGAAATTCTTACAGCTATACTGTTTATTAATGTTGCTTCAAACTGTTTCAATTCTTTTTCCTATTTGTCTTTAAATAAACATGCCACCTATAATGATTCTCAATATTAAGAAAACTCAACAATAGGTTGGTAATTTTCATTCAATTCACTTCTTCTATTTTTCTTTTGTTTCTCACTTTTCTTTTTGATTTAATATATTTGTATCTTCGACTCACTAAACAGAGTACTAACTTTGTTAGTACAGTTGGCATGTCAATAAATATATGGCACAATGGCATATATAAGAGCATCCACATCGCAAATGCCTTAAAAAGGATTCTTAAATATATTTTTTTCGTTTTTTATCAGATTTAAAAATTAAAAAAAAGAAAAAAAAAAACCTTAGCCAATCGCAGTGAAGAGAAGAGAGGTGGGGTCCGCCAATATGATAAGAGTTGCCTCTTAGGTAAGAGGAGAGAGGTGAAGTTTTTTAAAAAAATGTGGGATCCACCTGGGCCCCACCGCCTAAGAGTTGTGCTAAAACCCTGCGATGTGTATGCTCTAAGCATGTAAATAAGGAAATTCTTACAGCTATACTGTTTATTAATGTTGCTTCAAACTGTTTCAATTCTTTTTCCTATTTGTCTTTAAATAAACATGCCACCTATAATGATTCTCAATATTAAGAAAACTCAACAATAGGTTGGTAATTTTCATTCAATTCACTTCTTTTTTTTCTTTTGTTTCTCACTTTTTCTTTTTGATTTAATATATTTGTATCTTCGACTCACTAAACAGAGTATTTAACCCCCCCCCCCCCCCCCCCCCCCCACCCCTTACCGAAATAAAACAGAAGAAGAAGAAAACTATGATTCAGCGATAAAATATACACATATTAATCAATCACGTGCACACATAAAAAACTACCATATTATATATTTATATACAAGTTCATATTTTATGAAAATATATATAGTTAGTGCAATCATAAATATAGAATGGTTGACGGTGTATATTTGAAGGAAAAAAATATGGAAGAAAGAGGAAGCAATATTAAATGTTAGTCCGAGGCCGAGCCCTCTCTCATCTCCCATGTCCCATCTATCCTCCCTCATCTCCCACCAGCTCTATTACTATAAATACAAGGGATAGCCAGAGTCTTAAGTTTCACAGACAGAGAGTGATAATCAAATTAGAATTTAAGAAAAAAAAATGAGAGAAGGGATGGGTAGCTTGAAGTTTCTTTTCCTTTCCCTTGTGTTCCATGCGCTAGCAGGTATTTAAATTTGAAACTAATTATATATCTATATGCTTAACAATATATTAATTTCTTTCTTTTCTTTTAGTTCAAGCAATTGTGAGGATCAATTTAACGATGGATACTACATCAACCAGTAGTGTGATGTTACATAACTCGTACGATAATGCATACTACGGAGAGATTCAAATCGGTAGTCCTGGGCAAAAGTTCAAGGTCTTTTTTGATACTGGAAGTGCTGACCTCTGGATTCCGTCAAATAATTGGCCTGCGGGTCGATTCCCTCACCCTAAATACAACTCAAGTGCGTCGAGTACGTATAAAAGAGGCAACGGTATGTAATTGGTATTTTTTTTTTTTGCAAAATGTATGTCAATTATCTTAATAATTATTATAGAAAACATTGGTGTGAATTTTTTTGTTGTGCCTGGATCTCAAAATCTGAAAATATTTCATACGTGTGCAACAGGAAAAATGGTAGATATCGGTTACTTCACAGGATCTCTCAAGGGTTTTGTAAGCAGTGACACAGTGGAGATTGGTGGGATTGCTCTCACCGGACAATCCTTCGTAGAGGCTACTAAAGCTCCGAGTGATGATCAGATTTTGAAGGCCCGGTTCGATGGTATATTGGGACTCCGCCTAATCTCTCCGACAGAAGGGATCAGTAGTCCCGTTTGGAACACGATGATAAAGCAAGGGAAGGTTAAAACCAAAGTATTTTCAATTTGGCTTGGAAGGTACTCCGACTCTGCAAAGAAAGGTGGCGATGGCGGTGGGGAGATAACGTTTGGAGGTATCAACACAAGGCGCTTCACCGGGACACATACTTATGTTCCTGTTGAAGGGAACAAAAACCTATTAAGTATGTACAACATTTTGGTGGGTAAAAAAGACACCAAAATCTGCTCAACCGGGTGCAAAGCTATTGTTGACTCGGGAACGTCAAATATCCTTGGTCCAACGGTAATAATGTCTTTAATTAATTACCATTTTTTTAGATTATCTATCATTTTCTAATTAAGTTTATTTTAATGTTAAGGAGCTGATCGCAAAAATCAATGAGGGGATCCTTGCACCTAGAGGCTGTATGGGCATGTCCAAGCTTCCAGTGGTTACCTTTACAATCGCAGGAAAACTTTTCCCTCTCAAACCCAGTGACGTAAGTCGAGCGAACAATTTCCACTCTTCCATTAATTAAGTTCTTTTTTTGTAACTTATTTTCTCTTTTGTTATTTAGTACATTCGTCAAGAAAAAATTGGAAGAGAAGACGTGTGCACGACAACTTTCGTTGATGGTGGAAACAGTTACTGGTAAGTTGCGTTTTCCTAAAGAATCATTTTTTACCCTTTTTATTTCAAATAATACAAATCCTTCCCGCTGCTTGTGATTTGACTGTAGGATATTGGGTCAGCCATTCATGCGTGCCTTTCACACTGTTTTTGACTACCAGAATCCGTCAAGTGTGAAAGTCGGGTTTGCCAAGTCCGTTTTCAAAAAACAAATGTATTAATAATGACTGGAATCTCTCCATAGTTTTTTTGTTCATGAATCAATAGATGAGTGAATTGTATAAGCTATCAGAGAGTAAATATATTTTTGATTAAAAGACCCGACCTGGGCAAGTGATTACTTTTTTTTTCTTTTCTTGCATGCTTATTGTTATTATGCTACGTGGCAGTTACGATCAAAGTTCAATCCGGCTAAAATTAAACTGAAATTTCTGTAAACCTTGAATATCGTATTTATTTTTTGAATATATATCCTGATCTCCATCACACAAGTAATTAGTGAAAAAGGAAAAAAGTAGTTAGTGAAATTTTAGACAAAAACTTACTCAGAATAAATACACATTAACCCAATACAAAGTAAATTCATCTATCTTATTAAAACAGAAACATTTTGTTGGACCTAACATTTATTTTTTAAGTTTTTAAATTAAATACACATTTATACTTTATAGTTAAACTTACATTAAATCACTAATGTTCCTTTCTTTATACTACTATCTATGTTTCCAAACAATATACTTATTTCTTTATACTACTATCAATGTTTCCAAACAATATATTTTATATACTACTATCAATGTTTCCAAACAATACAATAGTTAATCTTAGTTATTTTATATCCATCATTTTCTTTTTAAAATTTTGTAGAAACGTCATAATTTCATAAATTACAAAATAATAAACTTTAAAGTTGGATTATAAGATTACAAATTATGAAACTATTACAATTTCAATCAAATTAGATTACATATCGGTCATCCATCAGTTCAATCGGTTAGTCTCGGGTTTTAGTAACTTTTTAATATGAATATTTTAAAAAACTAAATTGAATTGTTAGATCTCCGGATTAACCGGTATAATCACAATCGGATTGAATTTAAAAACACTGATTTAAATGCAAAAATATTTTAAATACACACTCTTTAAAAGTTAACAAAATATTTGTTAAGTTATTAGTGAATTTTTTCATCGTAAAATATTCCGCGCTTCCAAAGCGCGGGTCAAGATCTAGTATTTGAGTAAAGCTAAACATTTGACATTTCTGAACAACGTAAGACCCTCATGTTATGATTATTACCTTTAGTTGTTATTTTCATATTTGTAGTTATCTATATATATATATAAAGTAGTTTTTATATATATTCTGTGTAGTTTTGTATACTGTCAACGAATTTGTATTCTTAAAATGGGATTTACAATAGTTATCCACACCTTAGTGGGTTCATCATGTGTGAAAAGCTAGTTTCATCCAAACATAGGTCTATTTTACACTGGGTTATCATAAATATGTTTTACATTTATCATGGGTTAACTTGCGTAGTTGCGTGTACTTTTTTTATCATATTACAAATAATATAAATGAATTGTGGTAAGAGAAAAATAAGGGAAGTACTATTAATTTGCACTTTTGTAATTCAATCGATATAATTTGTAATGTGTACAAGTCAAACAATCTCGAGAGATTGTATCTCTTAGAATGCTCAAACCTTGTGGAGCTCCCCTCTTCAAGTGTAATGTGTAAGCCTTGTGGAGCTCACTTCTTAGAGATTTGTAATGTGTAAGCCTTGTGGAGCTCACCTCTTCTATTGGAAATATGACCAATCTCGAGAGATTGTATCTCTTAGAATGCTCAAACCTTGTGGAGCTCCCCTCTTCTATTGGGAATCTGCATAATTTTCATGAGTTGAATATGCAAGGTTGCTCAAAGCTAAAGGCTCTTCCGATCAACATCAACATAGCTAGATCTCACAGGTTGCTCTAAGCTAATGGCACTTCCAGTGAACATCAACATGAAATCTCTTGAGACGCTTCATCTCAATGGTTGTTCCTCATTGAAAAGCTTTCCTGAGATTTCCACAAACATTAGCTTTCTAAACCTCAAAGGAACTGCAGTTGAAGAAATTCCTCCATCAATCAGGTCATGGTCTCGTCTCGATAGTTTATCTATGTCATACAGTGAAAACCTCGGGAAATCCCAACATGCTTTTGACCGCATCACGTCGCTTCACTTGAGCAACACAGGAATACAAGAAATTGCGCCATGGGTCAAAGGAATGTCTCGTCTACAGAGACTTAGAATCAAAGGATGCACGAAGCTGGTTTCGCTCCCACAGCTTCCAGATTCATTAGAAATAATAGATGCAGAAAACTGTGAATCACTCGAGAGATTAGATTGCTCTTTTTACAAGAAAACGTCTACTGAGCTCATCTTTGTTAACTGCTTCAAACTGAATCAAGAAGCAAGAGACCTTATCCTCAAGCCATCGACAAAAGGATGGGCAGTCTTTCCCGGAGAAACAGTGCCTGCATGTTTCAGTTACAGAGCCACCGGGAGTTCCATGTCAATGAAATTGAATGGATTATTAGATACACGTTTTCCCACATCTTTGAAATTTAAAGCTTGCCTCTTGCTGGTTACTAAGTCTTCCGACGTTGAGGCTTCTGCTTGGTGCAGCTCGAATATATCTTATTGCATCAATAACAAACTGAGTGGTGTCAAGGTTAACTCGGGATGTTTTTATTTTTGGGGGAGACTGTCTCCACAATCAGAGCATCTGGTCGTATTCGAAATTGAAGTAACTGCGACTTCCCCTGAATTAGTCTTTGAGTTCGGATTCATCGACAAAGACGGGGAGATTAAGGAATGCGGGATACGTCCTCCAGAAAGCTTGCCTCTCTCATGTTAATTGAAGATGAAGAAACATTTCGCATTGGGTTTGAGTAAAATGTATCGGCTTTGAATAAGTGCTCATCTCCATCAGGTCAGTATCTAAACGAACAGCTGGAACTAGCTTCGTAAGCTTCTTTCTACATTGCTCAGAATTTGTTTAATTTCCTCTTCTTAAATTTTGATTGTTTTAAGACCTTTAATTTCCTCTTCTTAACACAGCATTATCATTATAGGGTTGTCCCGCTCTTCTTCGCCTCTGATCCAAGGATGTTCAAAGAAGAGTCACTATGATCAGTACAAGACTGTTAAAAGGTTTGCAAGTAACTAGTAAATTTATTACAATGTTTTTGGGGTTTGTAAAGCTTTAACAAGAGATTGTGCTGCAGAGACTCTTTTCTTGGGATCCTTACTGAGCATTTTTCATCTCATAACAAGGTCTTTTTGCGTTCTCAGATATAGAGGACCATGGTTGGCAGGTCCAGCTATATCCCTGTAAGCTTCACATCAAGCATATGAACACACGATTGATTATCAACTAATTAAAGCTACCATAATTGAGAATATGTTTTTCTTTTTTTTTTCAGTGGAGCAGGATATGTTTCTGAGTTATATTGAGTACACGTTTCCTGATGCTGTTGAGAATTCAAGCTTTGGTTAGGAACAAGGGTTTGTTCTCTTTCTATCAAGATGGTCACCAAGAGTGTTTCTGTATTAGAAAAGTGAGACCTCTGAGGCTTGCGTTAAAGGGTTTGCAGGGTTGGACCACAGGACAAAGAAAAGATCAATCACCTGCTGGGACAAGATCCGTGATCCCTGTTGTTCAAGTTGATCCAGTGTTTGAAGGGTTAGATGGTGGAGCTGGTAGTTTAGTGAAGTGGGATTATGGGATGTTCCTGTGAAGTCGCTTCACGCTGTGGGGTATGTTTCTATATGATGCGAGCCGTTGCACGAGAGCGGTTAACCAGGGCAGCATGAGAGAGAAGGGAGTTGTTCGGAATTGCTTACCCGCTGTTCGTCAAAATATTCATGATAACTATATTACAAAGAGAGACAAAAGTGAGTGAATTTTATTTATTTCTTCTTGTCAATGCCAGGAAGATCACTCTGGCCAGCCTTTTCCATAATCACTAGGGGTGGGCAAAAAAACTAAACCGAACCGATCGAACCGAACCAACCGAACCGAAACCGATTCGAACCGAACCAAAGTCTATTATCAAACAGTTAGGTTTAAGATTTTCCCAACCCGAACCAACCGAACCCGATCTGAACCGAACCACATTGAACCGAACCAAACTAAACCGAACCCATAACCAATGTGCATATTAGCAATATACAATATACTAAAATGCTAAGACTAAAGTTATTGTTAATTTTATTAAAGATTTTTTTTTAGTTTTCTATTTACTTTAGTTAATTTTTGTTTGATGTTTATAATTTGTTAAAGTTTTTGTTTCAGTTTTACATCATATTTAGTTTACATAGTTTATTTTGTAGAGGTATTATTAATGATGTTTTTTTAATTTTCTATTTATTATAGTTAACTTTGATTTGATTGTGTTCTTATAAATGTTTTGTGTTTCTAAAAATTTTTTTCGGTTTTATATTGAATTTAGTCAACATAATTTAGTTTTTTATAATCGTCGACACGATGATTTTATGACCATGCGTTTGTGTTTTAAAACCAAACCAAATTCAAACCGAACTGAGTTCAAACCGAACCGAAACCGATCCAAACCGAACTAACTATGGTTTTCTCCGATATAGTCAATACTGCATTTCTTTTATATACAAACAGCCTCCATTGTACGGTCGTATAACCTAATACCTTTCACCATGACTGATCCCAATTGCAGTTGTAAATATTTGACCACTTCAGCTTCTTCTGTCTACTACTTAGTTGCTTTACACTGAATCACAGACTGTCAGATACGTGGTGAGAATCAGAAAAGAGCATGAAAACATGCAAATTTTGAGACAATGCCCCCACTCCTTTCGAATTCAGTTCTGCCTATGAACACAAAAGTTTTAACAGATTTCTTTTTAGAGAAGAAGCTATACCAGTAAATTCGAAATGACTGAAACGACAACAAAAAACATAACCACCATATACCAACAGAATTTGTATATGGAGAGGGAAACATAACTTGTAATTATCTCTATCTACTTCCATTATAGATTCTTTGATGATAGCTTCATCTCCTCATCCATACTCTTTCATGGCTTATTCCAACTCATACACTGTTTATAAACCGATCTAAGCCAAGTCCATATCAGTGTCTCAGAATATACTGTTCTTAACTTCTCAGTCTATAGTTTCTCTGCTCCACCAAAGCGAACTTACCAGCTCTTGTCTTTGAACAAGTTCTCATCTCAATCTAGTCTGTATCTATAGTAATAACTTCCATGAGTTGGTTAACTTCAGCTTCAGAGAGTCTAGAGCCGTGTTTAGCCACCCTGGTTTTCAGTTCTTTGCAAATATGGGAGGAACACCCCAAAGCAAAATGTATAGAATAATCTCTGCACTCCAGATATCTCTGTAAACTTCCCCTGCATTTTTTTTTCATTTTATTCAAGAACACATAAAGCTTATGAACACACAGTTATCAACTAACTAAACTGATAGTAAGATTAGGAAAAAAAACATTACAAGGTGTACACAATTACTCACATTCCCAACTTGCAAAGCCTCTGTTTTGAAGATTACCACTATCTATCAGTGAATGAAATAACACTCTCAAGTTATATATGGATCACACCTGAAAATAAACATTGGTTATAATGTTAAGAAATCTAAAACATAGCATTTACATATATCTTATAACCAGAAGAGTTGTATATTGTATACCATTCTCATCTCATCTTTACTAGAGAGCAAGAAGTTCTCAGGCTTGATCTACAATCCTATCGTTAAGGGGTGTGGTTTTAAGAATTTGTTCAATTTTTTTATTAAAATAAAAAAATAAATTATAAAAATTTTAAAACAAAAAAAAATTATTTTGGTCATTTTAATCTTTGAAAACTATTTTTGGAACAAAAACTTAAAATGGGTTTTTTGAAAGAATTGCTCTAATTATTATTTTAAACTAATTTTTAGTTAATTTCATATGTTTTGCCAAGGAACTCCATCCTCATAACCTTCAAGTAGGTAATCTCTTCTCCACTTTTTAACAAGTATCTTTACAGCGAGCTTGTCTTTGAGGTCCAAGTCTACGATCACAAAGGGAAGTTAGGAGAATGCGGGATGATGGGTGTTAGAACTAAAGTGCCATAACTTGTTTAGATGATGATGATGGCCAAATGTTCATTTTATTTATGTACTAGGCAAGGTCCTAAGATTTCGGAGGTTATAAACGGTTTAAGAAGGATTTTATAAATTTAGGACTGATTTTTTTTAATATAAATTTGGGGCTTATTTATATATAATTTTTTCAAAAATTTTGGAAACTTGAATCAAATGTTTCATCCTAAATTTATTAAAAAAATATTTATTAAAAAATATGTTTTCATATCGTAGTCAAAATATATTTGGTATTTATGTTTTTTCCAATATAAAATAATTAACTAACTAGAAATATTTGGTACGCATATAAAAGCATAGAAGCCCAAATCAAACAATTAAAATATGATATCATTGATATTCTTATAATCATAAATAATTAGCAGGTTTTCAGATTGTTTGGAAAGTTAAAATAATTAGCATTAATTATCTAGAAACCATATTTTAGCGTGATACATTAAATCAATATTTATGTAAATTTTCAATAACTACCACAAACATATTTGGCAAGTTGTTTTCAATGGTTGAAATTATAGATTTTGTGAGAAAGTATATTAGTATCTTAAATTAAACTTACCACTAGATTTTAAGCCGGGATTTTTGCCTTTTTACGTATTTATTGTTAAAACATATGTGTTTCTACATGAAGTTTATATCATGTGTTTTTAATTTTTTATGATTTTTAGTAGTTTTTAATAAGTATGGATGATCAATATCTATACAAAATGTTACTCTGAAAATTTTAAAAAATATTTTGTTGTTGCAAACTTCAGCAAGCATTAGATCTTATGATATGTGTAGGTACCCTTAAAAATATTTTAAAAGGACAGTATTGTCTATATTTAAATATTTTATTTTATAAGTTAAAATGTTTACTTCATTTTTATAATGTGTTTTTAACATTATTTAATAGGTAGTTGAAAAATATTATTTAATAAATTATTTTTATATTTTGGATTACCAATATCTATCTTAAACATGTTTATTTTGAGACGTGAGCATGAAATGATCCATGACATTAATGTATTCCTAGAAACAGGAAAACTTCACCTACTTGCCTTAGTTTACTATAATCTCCTAATTTATTAAACATTTTTGTTTGACAAATAAAGAAGAAATTTGTTTTCATATTTCGCATCGTATCCTTTTTTTTTGTTTCTTTGAGCAACAAACACATCGTCTCCTTAGCCGCCCTTATTTCTGCACTTCCGTGTCGAATTTTTTTAGGAGTCACGCGATCTGAAGCCGATTGTTGCTGTATAATCAGTTTTGTGCTACGCAGATTCTCGAGCTCTCTTTCACTTTGAGGTAGTGTTTCGCTCTCTAACCATATTAAATTGGTCTTAATTTATATTTTTAAGCTGATATTCGATGGTTATTGATCCAGATCTTTCCCATCGAAGGGAAAATTACCAAGGGAGAGGTTTCTCACACAAATGGAGTTTTCTCTTTTTCTTACCGTTCTTGCTGCTGCAATAGGTTTCTTAGTGATTTTTCGAAAATTCAGATTCAATCAAGAAAACAAAGAAATTGATTCTTCTTTGCAGCCTCCTTCTTCACCTCCATCTTCTTCATCAGTTCATCCAGCTTCTTCATCTCATAACTGGACGCACGATGTCTTTCCGAGCTTTCGCGGAGAAGATATCCGCAGAGACTTTCTCAGTCACATTCAAAAGGAGTTTAGAAGAAAGGGAATCACACCATTCATCGACAATGAGATCAACAGAGGAAAATCCATCGGCCCCGAGCTTATACGGGCCATTAGAGAATCTAAGATCGCGATCATCTTGCTCTCGAAGAATTACGCTTCTTCAAAGTGGTGTCTTGACGAGTTGGTGGAGATTATGAAGTGCAAAGAAACCGTGATCCCCGTTTTCTATAAAGTAGATCCTTCTCATGTAAAGAAGCTGACCGGATATTTTGGAAAAGTTTTCAAAGAAAATTGTGTGGGTAAAAGTAAAGAGGATATTGGGAGATGGAAAGAAGCTTTGGACGAAGTGTCCACAATCGCTGGTTACCATTCAAGCAACTGGTTTGTCCTTTTCTTGCTTCTACTGTTCCAAATATATACAATTAACATAGAAAAATACTAAAAAATTCTGAAATGATCAAAATCTGTGGTATTTTTTTACTTGATGGTGTTTTTGAAAAAATATGTCGAGTGTGGCATTTTTAGAAAATCATATAACTTGAATGCACATACAGTATATGGATTTTTCATGACTATCTGACAACGGCATCTATTCATATTTCATTTTTTTAGGGATAATGAAGCGGTCATGATTGAAGAAATAGTCACAAGTGTTTCAAAAGCGCTTATAAATTCTGTGCCATCAAGTGATTTCGACAATTTAGTTGGGATGAGAGCTCATATGGAAAAGATGGAACCATTCCTCGGTCTAAACTCTAATGAAGTGAAGATGATAGGGATTTGGGGTCCATCCGGAATTGGTAAAAGCACCATCGCCAGAGTTCTGTTTAGCCAGAACTCTCATGAGTTCCAGTTTAGTGTCTTCATGGAAAATATCAAAAGTCGCTATCCAAGACCTTTTTTCGATGTATATAGCACGAAAATGCAATTACAAAAAGAGTTTCTGTCTCAAATAATCAACCAGGAGGATGTCACTATTCGTCATTTGGGAGTTGCAAAAGAGAGGTTAAAAAATAAGAAAGTGTTTATTGTTCTTGACGATGTTGACCACTTAGCGCAACTAGATGCAATGGTGGAAGAAACTCGGTGGTTTGGCCCTGGAAGTCGAATTATTGTCACAACACAAAATAAAGAACTTTTAGATGCACATGCGATTAAGCATATTTACAAGGTGGATTTTCCACCATACAACGAGGCTCTTCAAATCTTTTGCATGTATACTTTTGGTCAAAAGTATCCATATGATGGTTTTGAGAACCTTTCTATGGAAGTTACGAACCTTGCTGGTAAACTCCCTTTGGGACTAAGGATTATGGGATCTTACTTTAAAGGAATGCCCAAGAAGGAGTGGGAAGAGGAACTACCAAGGTTAAGAATTAGACTTGATGGAGATATAGAAAGTATTTTAAGGCTCAGTTATGATGCCTTAGGTGATGAAGATCAAGCTTTATTTCTTCATATAGCCTGCTTTTTCAACAATGAATGGATTGTGAAAGTGGAAGAGTATCTTGCAGAGACTTTTGTTGGTGTGAAAGCTCGCCTTCGTATTTTAGCTGAGAAATCTCTCATTTCGATGGAATCGGGATACATAAAGATGCATAGTTTACTAGCACGTTTGGGTAGAGAAATTGTCCGTAAGCAATCCCCTAACAACCCTGGGCAGCGTCAGTTTTTGGTTGAAGCTAGAGATATATACCGGGTACTACGTAGTGATACACTAGTATGTTTTCACATTAGTCCTTCACCTCCTTTCCCTACAAAATTGAATTTGTGACAAATAATCTTTGCTTATGTTTCTTTGTTCCTTTATAGGGTAGTCAAAGCGTTATAGGCATAGATTTGACGGATTACGAGTTCGGGATGGAGTGGAAGATAAGTGACGAAACCTTTGAAAGAATGTTCAATGTCCAATTCTTAAGAGTCCATTGTTACCCCAGTTCGTATAAACTGGAAAGTCTGAACCGTCTACCTCAAGACATTAGATTACTATATTGGATATACTTTCCCTTGACATGTCTACCTTCTGATTTTAATCCGGAGTTCTTGGTGGAAATAAACATGAGTGATAGCAACCTTGAAAAATTATGGGAAGGAAATAAAGTAAGTGAAAATATTTCTATATCTAAGACTTTTGTATACTTCAGTTTTAAACGCAGTGAATTAATTGCATGATATATATCAACCTCTTTTATGATGTACTGGTTTTTCTGTACAGGCGATTAGAAATCTCAAGTGGATGGATTTGTGTAATTCTAAAAATCTAAAGGAGCTTCCTGATTTTTCAACTGCCACTAATCTTCAAAAATTGGATCTTAGTTATTGCTCAAGTCTTGTGGAGCTCCCCTCTTCTATTGGGAGCATGACCAGTCTAGAGAATTTGGATCTCTCCGGATTGTCAAACCTTGTGGAGCTCCCTTATTCTATAGGGAACATGACCAATCTCAAGAAGTTACATCTCAAAGAATGTTCAAGCCTTGTGGAGCTCCCCTCTTCTATTGGGAATATGACTAATCTCAAGGAATTACATCTCAAAAGATGCTCAAGTCTTGTGAAGCTCCCTTATTCTATTGGGAATATGACTAATCTAAAGAAGTTGCATCTCAAAGAATGCTCAAGCCTTTTGAAACTCCCTTCCTCTATTGGAAATATGACTAATTTTGAGAAGTTGAATCTCAAGGGATGTTCAAGCCTACAAAAGCCGTCCTTTTCTTTTGGGAATATGACTCATCTCAAGAAGTTGGATCTCACGCAGCTGTACTTAAGTGACACAGGGATACAAGAAATTGCTTCATGGGTCAAGAAAATGTCTCGTCTGAAGACACTTGTAATCAATGGATGCACGAAGCTGGTTTCGCTCCCACAGCTTCCAGATTCATTAGAAATCATACATGCAGAAAATTGCGAATCCCTGGAGAGACTAGATTGCTCTTTTTACAAGACAAAGTTTACTGAGCTCAGCTTTGTTAACTGCTTCAAACTGAATCAAGAAGCAAGAAACCTTATCCTCAAGGCATCGACAAAAAGATGGGCAGTCTTTCCGGGAGAAACGGTGCCTGCATATTTCAGTTACAGAGCCACCGGGAGTTCAGTGTCAATGAAATTGAATGGATTATTAGATACACGTTTCCCCACATCCTTGAGATTTAAAGCTTGCCTCTTGCTGGTTACTAAGCCTTCCGATGTTGACGCTGCTGCTTGGAGGGATCCGTATATATCTTATTGCATCAAGGACAAACTGAGTGGTGTCGAGGTTAAGCTTTATGCTGTTAGATTCTGCCAAATTTGGGGGAAGCTGTCTCCACAATCAGAGCATCTGGTCGTAATCGAATTTGAAGAAACTGTGAGTTCTCCCGAATTAGTCTTTGAGTTCAGTTTCAGATATAAAAACTGGGAGATTAAGGAATGCGGGCTACGTCCTCCTGAAAGCTTGGCTCTTTCAATGTTGATGGAAGATGAAGAAACAATTCGCATTGGGTTTGAGTAAATTGTATCAGCTTCTTTGAATAAGTGCTCATCTCGATCCGGTCAGTATCTAAACTAACAGCTTCAGAGAGTTTTAAAGCAAGCCCGGTTTTGAGTTCCAAGTAAGAGATTGTTTAAATTTCCTCTTCTGTTAGACTTGTAAAACTGTTAAATTGCTCAGAATTTGTTTAAGTTCCTCTTCTTAACACAGCATTATCAATAAAGGGTTGTTCCCCGCCTCTGATCCAAGGATGTTCAAAGAAGAGCCACAATGATAAGTACAAGACTGTTAAAGGGTTTGCAAGTAACTTGTAAATGAATTACAATGTTTTGGGGATTGTAAAGCTTTACCAAAGAAATTGTGCTGCAGAGATTATATTCTTGGGATCCTTACTGAGTATTTTTCGTGACAAGGTCTTTAGCATTCTCAGATATAGAGGCCTATGATTGATTATCAACTAACACTACCATAATTGAGAATCTGTTTCTTTTTTTTTTCAGTGGAGCAGGATAGGTTTCTCTTATTGAGTATGCTCATTTAACTGGAAGATCTTTCTGAATGCTGTTGAGAGATCCAAGCTTTGGTTAAGGAATAAGGGCTTGTTCTCTTTCTATCAAGATAGTCACCAAGAGTGTTGCCTATCCGGAAAGTGAGTCCTCTGAGGCCTGCGTTAAAGGGTTTATTTACGCGCTTGGATCACTATATTGGTGTCCCTTTTTGCAAGCAATGGAAGCTTCGTGATGAATTGGCGTCGTTTCAGAATGCTAGAAACAGATGAAGATCATGAGATTCTCTGCTGAAGCTTTTTTAGCTTTTGTATAGTTGTGGTGAAAATAGTGTGTGCCTTTGTGCTGTTAGTTTCTGCCAAACTTCTCACTACAATAAGAACATCCAAAAATGTACACTCAAAAGGCAAAGATTCAAAACATCAAAGCAGAGTTAAAATCAAGAGACAACAAGTGTTCTCTTTATCTTATGTACTTAAGTCATCGAAAGAACCAAAAGTGTTCTCTCCGCTGTATCTTTGTGTTCTTCATAGATTCCAGACATCAATGCAGCTGTTAATAAAGAAAAAAGAGACCACTGAGACCAAGTTTAGTTAAAACTGAATCTTATATGGTGTTGAGAGTTTACCAGTTGGAGGCAATGTATTCTTGACAAAGACTGCTTTTTCTCACTTCCAAGCTTGATTTTTTTTTTTGCGGACAACGTACACAAACTGGCCAACGGTTAGGTCTGCAGGGACAAGATTAGATAGTGTACCTCAAAAAGTGGAATAAGTATAATGCGTACATATGTTATATTGCATTCTCACAGTCTTTGATGAACACAGACAGTCTATAGTCAGTAGCTTTGAGTACTAGTGAGCAAGAAATCTTCATGGCTTGAGACCATGATGCATCACACCCATGAAATGCCAAATCTGCAAACATTCAGAACCGATCTAATAACACCAGCAGCTGATCTCTTCTGAGTAATGCCCCCTAAGCTATAATCCTATAAGACAATTCACTCCCACCACACAATTCCATCGCAAGATCATTTATAATTAAAGATCTCGACCACGTTTTGTTGTCCAGACAAATGCTACATTTTATGAATCTCTTTCTTCACGTCGTCTCTGTCTTGTTCTCTCGTTAGCATCCTGTTGAGAGTCGATTTGCAGGTGTATACGTGTTTCCCCTTGCAAGTGTAGGTTATACCAAATTGACCTAGACCTATTCGTGACCTAAGATTTCTCTTTCCTCAGTTTTGAGTTTTTTCTCATTAACCTTTCTAATTCTGTCAAACCGAATCAAGAATCAAGAGACCTTATTAGCAAAGAGGCTGAGAGTTCCTCAGTTTTGAATGTTCTAAATTCTATTAATTTTTGTTTAGTTCTTCTGCATTTTAATTTAATCTTGTTTATTATTAAATTTTAGTTATTTTTTAATTTTATTATTTTAAATATTTATTTAATTTTCTGAAATTTTGTATTTAATTTTATTATATTTTTTGTTTTTATTAATTTTAATAAATTTTTGATTTTTTATTTATTTTTTGAATTTCGTTTTTGTTTATTTTACTAATTAAATAATTTTTTTTGAAGGAAAAAAAACTGACACGTCATTTTTTTACATATTAAACAGGTCAATTTTTTATTTTAGAAGTTTTTGATGATATATATCAGTTTGAAAGTTAAAAGTGTTAGTTAAACATTTTCAAAGTTTAAAGTGTTAATAATCGACACTTCTAAACTTTTTTATGCGATTCTCCCTGTACATAAAGCTTCCATAGAAGATTGAATGATCTCTTTGCTGTCAAATTTCAAGTGTGAACTCATCAGTTCTGATGTACGGTAAAGACATTGGATTTTGAACACTGCTTCCTTGAAATTGCTGCTGCTCTTCCTTGCATTTTCCTTCTTAGAATAGTATAGGCCATGACGAAATGGTGGGGGCTTTTTACATTAAACTTTTTATGCACATTATTTTTCGTCGGCGACATATTTTTCCACAAAAGTCTTTGTCAGTCGGCCGAGTCAACGTTTCATGACATTTACGCGATTACACATGCAAAATTTTCACAAGTCTTCTCTTTGGTTCATTATTGCTTTACATATTTTATGTAGAAATATTTTTGGTCCCTCTCTCCACCACACAGATTGCTTCTTCCTTTTTTATCATTTCCTTTACCCTTCTTCGTGTTTTCTAAAAAAGTTCAGATTCCATCAAGAAAACCAAGATCTGACTTTCCTTTTTATCAACTTCAGTAAAAAGAAAAAAAGAAAAAGCTTTTTGAAAATGAGATTTCAATCGTTTTTGAAAGAAATGAAGAAACAGAGAAGGAAGACAGAAAAGAGAAAGAAGAGGAAAGGAGATGAGCTCTCGAATCCAGCGAGAAAGAAGATTCGACTGCCATCATCACCTCAATCTTCGTTGTCTCCTTCATCACCTCAATCTTCGGTGTCTCCTTCATCACTTCCATCTTCGTTGTCTCCTTTATCACATCCGTCCTCTTTGTCTCTTCCATCAGTTCCATCTTCTTCGTCTCATAACTGCGCACACGATGTTTTTCCAAGCTTTCGCGGGGAAGATGTCCGCGTAGGCTTTCTAAGTCATATTCAAAAAGAGTTCAAAAGAAAAGGAATCAAACCATTCATCGACAATAACATCAACAGAGGAGAATCTATCGGTCCCGAACTCAAAAGGGCCATTAGAGGATCTAAGATCGCCATCATCTTGCTCTCGAAGAACTACGCTTTTTCAAAGTGGTGCCTTGACGAGTTGGTGGAGATTATGAAGTGCAAAGAAGAGTTAGGCCAAACCGTGATCCCTGTTTTCTATAAAGTAGATCCTTCTGATGTAAAGAAGCTGAGGGGATATTTTGGCAAGGTTTTCGAAAAAACTTGCGAGGGTAAAAGTAAGCAGGATACTGACAAATGGAGACATGCTTTGGTGAAGGTGGCCACAGTTGCTGGTTACGATTCAAGCACCTGGTTCGTCCGCCTAATTTTTACTTGCTCTTTTTATCTTTCCAAGATATCAAAATATAATAGGGAGAATTACAAATAAGAGACACATTCATCTACGGTTTGTGTTTCTAGGATTTTTTGAACCTTTTTTGGGGAAATAGGATTTTGTTTTTCTTTAAATACTAAAATACCCTTAATTTACTAATTAATTTAAATTAAGATTATAATTGTAGATTTTCGTTATTGATTTATAATTTTATAAATATTAAAAATAAAAAGAATTGGTTTAACTTAATTGAAAATATTAAAAAAAAAAATAATAATAAAAAAAGACAAAAGGGGGAAAAAGGATGTCCATACCCTAATTTCAACATCTTCCTCTCTTCTCCGCCATGGTGCCTCCATTGGCGATTTTGACAGTGAACTGAGCAGAGCTTCGATCTCTTCTGTTCTTCCTCTTCGTTGGTGGTCTTCAAGGAGAATCCGAACTCTTCTGTTCTTATTCCTCTTCAATCTCTTCTGTTCTTCCTCTTTGTTGGTGGTCTTCAAGGATAATCCTTTTTCTTATGTAGAAAATCATCAAATTTTTCGTCTCTAAATTTGTTTTCTTCCTCCTCCTCCTCCTCGTTCTCAGACATGGATCAGGTAATCGGAGATTTGTTCTTCGTCAGTTGGTCTTCTTCTTCCTTCGCATGTTTTTTTCTCTGTTATGTCTATCTTCAGTGAGTTAGTTTCTAACAGTTTTGTTTTCATCTTTCGAAAAGGTATCATTCAAAAGTGTGAATGTATCTTTGTTTCCTTAAGTTCTTTGTGATTAAGAAGATTAATTTTCTGACGATTGTTTCCAGAAAGGACCATTATTCTCTGACACTGGCATTGGCCAGGGCCACACAAGGGCGTGGAAGATGTGTGGCCTTGATAACAGTATTTTTATATGTGTGGTTTTTGAAATTGCTAAAAGGGAGATAGCTGATGTCGCTTTGCAGTGGCAGATCAATCAGTTCTACTGCCAGTTTTTAACATATTAAAATTGCAAGTTATGGACAGAGAGGTGGAGACACTTTGTACTTATGAAATTTATGTTTCTGTAGTTATCAACATTCAAATGGTCAAACAAGGATTGGGGAACTGAAAACTTACAGGAAATTTTTTGAGTAGTTTGTTTATGATATACAAGAACCCTCTTGACTGGATTTGACCTTTTTGTTTAGTCTTTAATCATTACTTAGTCTTGTTGTGGAACAACAGGAAGTTGAAGTTGTCATTCTCGTCTGAGTTTCAATGTTTCTTTGCATAACTTGCAAGTGTTTTTCTACTTTTTATTATCTTAGCTGAACTGTTTCTATCATGTTGCAAAAATTCTAAAATGTTGGTGTTAATATAATCAAAGACACAGCTTCTAAACCTTTTAAAAGTTCTCATTCTTAATTCATTTTCATTTACTATCTATAAGGCTTAATCAATATTTGCTAAAAAGAAACCTCCGACTATCTTTGCAAAACGAATACAGTCTCCTATCTTCATTCGTCACACTTTGTTCAATATCTCATGCAATAGTGTTAGATTGCATGACAAATCCATAATTAGGAACATGTTAAGAAGACCATGGTGAGTCGCATTCTTAAGTCAAGAATCCTTGTTATTCATCTTAACCAGTTGATAATAAAAAAAATAAATTAAATTAAAAACTATTCAATGATTCATAGCATATCTATATATGTAAGAGGAATTGGAAATGACAGTACTAATCTTCATTTAAACAAAAAATGTTGCAGCATACGAGAATCGAACCCAACACCTATTACAACAACACATGCAGCAAGCGCCACTGGACTACTGCATCTTTTTTTTTACAAATCACATGTGCTAATATATATACGTATAACTATAATTAAAAATTACAAAACGTTGTATACCCGCTTAGTCCCCGGGTTTAGGGGATAGAGAAGGGGATCGTAGGAGGAGAAGAAAATCGTGGGATTTCAAGCAAATATTCTCTGAGATTTTTTAGGTTAGATTTAGGAAACTTCTATAACCGAAAACGGAAGTTTCCATATTTTTCGGATATAAGTAGAATACGTGCTCTACTTAATACAGAACACAGTACAACACATGGAAAGCATATTCTTCTTTAGGCGTCATATTCGGTAATAGGCAGAGGACACTATTACATAAACTCTACCTAAAGTACATCATAGAGTTAAAGGTATATATCGTCATATAGCTGCAGGTACACTGAAGACATCTTGCTAGATTGAGATGTAACTAAATCTAGGTCAGGTATAAGGTATAAGAAAGTTTAGTTTACGGTATATACCCTAGATATATCAATGTATAAAACTTAGATTTCGATGTCTGCCTAAAGTAGTCTGTCGGAATGTGTATTCTAACATAGGTTAGAAGAAAATAATATATGAATCCCAATTTTTTAAAAAATAAATTTAAACATATAAGATGTCATATATATGTTATCAATAGTTTTCATATTTTTTTATATTTTTAAAATTATGTTTACTATTTTTTCCATTAACTAGGGGTAAAACATGTCCAAAATTGCCAAAAGTATGAAAAATCTTAGTTGGACAAACAAAAGTTCAAAATGTCTCTTTTATCCAATTCTCCCATATAATATCTATAAATATAAAATACCTCAACCATAACATATAAAAGTATGGATGTCCTAAAAGTATTAGTTCCAAAAATTCCACAATTTATGGAAATTTATACCACTCTAAATTTTAGATCTGTTAGGGTACTTGTGGAAACCTATTGGAGTGCGCGTTCAAACAGAGTTGCTTACATTTGAGCGTAGGTGTATAAAACATCAAATGTGACATTCTTGAGATTTTTTTCAATGCATCTTTAAAAATTTGGAACATGCAGTGTGTATTAAAAAGAGAGTTAAACAAAGTATATATATCCAGCCAAAAACAATTAACGTATGTGAATGTTTCATGTATTGAGCGACTGTCTTTATATTTCCTCTGTTTAGGAATAATGAAGCGGCCATGATTGAGGAAATAGCCACTGATGTTTCAAACAAGCTGATTAGTTCTGTTCCATCAAGTGATTTCGACAGCTTAGTTGGGATGCGAGCTCACATGGAAAGTATGGAACTGCTCTTACGCTTGGACTCCGATGAAGTGAGGATGATAGGGATTTGGGGTCCATCTGGAATTGGTAAGAGCACCATCGCAAGATTTCTATTTAGCCAACACTCTGGTGACTTCCAACTTAGCGTCTATATGGAGAATATCAAAAGAGAGTATCCAAGACCTTGTTTCGATAGATACAGCGCACAACTGCAATTACAGAATAAGTTCTTGTCTCTAATACTCAATCAGAAGGATATCACTATCCATCATTTAGGAGTTGCACAAGACCGGCTAAAAGATAAGAAAGTGTTAGTTGTTCTCGATGACGTTGACCACTCTGCGCAACTAGATGCCTTGGCGAAAGAACTTACGTGGTTTGGCAGTGGAAGTCGGATTA
This sequence comes from Raphanus sativus, assembly GCF_000801105.2. Lineage (NCBI taxonomy): Eukaryota > Viridiplantae > Streptophyta > Magnoliopsida > Brassicales > Brassicaceae > Raphanus > Raphanus sativus. Next base: position 11,893,916 of record NC_079518.1, read on the forward strand.
TTGTTACAACGCAAGATAAAAGAATTCTGAATGCACATCGGATCGACCACATTTACGAGGTGGGTTTTCCACATGATGATGAAGCTCTTGAAATTTTCTGCCTAAATGCTTTTGGTCAAAAATCCCCATATGATGGTTTTGAGGGCCTTGCTCGGGAAGTTACATATCTTGCTGGTAAACTCCCTTTGGGACTAAGTGTTATGGGATCTTATTTCAAAGGATTGTCCAAGGAGGAGTGGGATAATGATTTACCAAGGTTAAGAACTAGACTTAATGGAGACATAGAAAATACTTTAAAATTCAGTTATGATGTCTTATGCGATGAAGAACAAGCTTTATTTCTTCATATAGCCTGCTTTTTCAACGGTGAACTGATGGAGAAAGTAGAAGAGCATCTTGCAGAGAAGTTTTTTGCAGTTAAAAGTCATCTTCGGGTTTTAGCTGAGAAATCTCTCTTATCTGTCAACTCAAAAGGATATATATGGATGCATAATTTGCTAGCACGTTTGGGTATGGAAATTGTTCGTAAACAATCCCCGAACGAACCTGGGCAGCGTCAATTTTTGGTTGATGATGGAGATGTACGCCAAGTACTACGTGATGATACACTAGTAAGTTTTCACATTTGTTGTTCTCAGCATATCTCCCTAAAATTTTTGATAAACAAATCATGTTTGCTTATGTATCTGTGGGTTCTTTTTCAGGGTATTCGAAGTGTTATAGGCATAAATTCTCTAAATTATAAGCCGGGGGACGAGTTGAAGATAAATGAAGGAGCCTTTGAAAGAATGTCCAATGTCCAGTTCTTAAGACTTCGTAGTTATATTCCCGACAGTCTATACTTACGAGCAAGTAGTTCATACATACTAGAAAGTCTGAATTGCCTACCTCGAGAAGTTAGAGTACTGCACTGGCAATATTTTCCGATGACATGTCTGCCTTCTAATTTTAATCCGGAGTTCCTGGTGGAAATAAAAATGAGTCATAGCAACCTTCAGAAACTGTGGGAAGGAAATAAAGTAAGTACAAATATATTTCTAAATAATATGCTTTAGGCTTAGCTAAGCATCATTTTCTTTAATGATGAATTTTGTTTATATATGTACAGACGATTAGAAATCTCAAGTGGGTGGATTTGTCTTATTCCAAAAATCTAGAAGAGCTTCCTAATCTTTCAACTGCCACAAATCTCCGAGAATTAGATCTTAGTTATTGTTCAAGTCTTGTGGAGCTTCCTTTTTCTATTGGGAATTTGAGTAATCTCATGAATCTGGACCTCAATGGATGCTTAAGCCTTGTGGAGCTCCCCTCTTCTATTGGTAACATGGCTAATCTTAACAAATTGTGTCTTGGAAGTTCAAGCCTTGTGGAACTCCCTTCTTCTATTGGGAAAATGACTAATCTGGAGAAGTTGGATCTCAATGGATGCTTAAGCCTTGTGGAGCTCCCCTCTTCTATTGGGAATCTTCATAATTTGCAAAAGTTGTCTTTGCTTTGTTGTTCAAAGCTAAAGGCCCTTCCGATCAACATTAACATGAAATCTCTTGATGAGTTAGATCTCACTTACTGCTCGTCGTTGAAAAGCTCTCCCGAAATTTCCACAAATATTAGAGTTGTAAAGATTATCGGAACTGCTATACAAGAACTTCCTCCATCAATCAAGTCATGGTCTCGTCTTGAGAGATTATGTATGCCATACTGTGAAAACCTCGGGAGATCCCGACATGTTTTTGACCGCATCAGGGAGCTTCACTTGACCGACACTGGAAAACAAGAAATTGATCAATGTGTCAAGGAAATGTCTTGTCTAGAGAAACTTGAAATCAAGGGTTTCTCAAATCTTGTAGAGCTTCCCTCTTATATTGGGAATTTGACTAATCTTAAGATATTGTTTCTCGTCGAATGTTCAAGCCTCGTGGAGATCCCCTCTTCTATTGGGAATATGACTAATCTTGGGTGGTTGTCTCTCAATTGTTCAAGCCTCGTGGAGATCCCCTCTTCTATTGAGAATATGACTAATCTTAAGAGGTTGTGTCTTAGTAAGTGCTCAAGCCTCGTGGAGATCCCCTCTTCTATTGGGAATATGACTAATCTTGAGTGGTTGTTTCTCCTCAATTGTTCAAGCCTCGTGGAGATCCCCTCTTCTATTGAGAATATGACTAATCTTAAGTCCTTGTCTCTCGGTAAGTGCTCAAGCCTCGTGGAGATCCCCTCTTCTATTGGGAATATGACTAATCTTAAGTCCTTGTCTCTCGTCGAATGTTCAAGCCTCGTGGAGCTTCCCGCTTTTATTGGGAAAATGACTAATCTGGACGAGTTGGATCTCAGTGGATGCTTAAGCCTTGTGGAGCTCCCCTCTTCTATTTGGAATTTGACAAATCTGGAAAATTTGTATCTCAGAGGTTGCTCAAAGCTAACGACCCTTCTTCCAATGAACATCAACATGAAATCTCTTTATAGTCTTAATCTCACTGATTGCTCGTGGTTGAAGAGATTTCCTGAGATTTCCACAAACATTCGAGTTCTAGACCTCCAAGGAACTGCTGTTGAAGAAATTCCTCCATCAATCAGGTCATGGTCTCGTCTTAATCGTTTATCTATGTTATACAGTGAAAACCTTAGGAAATCCCAGCATGCTTTTGACCTCATCACGGAGCTTCACTTGAGCAACACAGGAATACAAGAAATTGCGCCATGGGTCAAGGAAATGTCTCGTCTACGTACACTTGTAATCAACGGATGCACAAAGCTGGTTTCGCTCCCACAGCTTCCAGATTCGTTAGCATGCATAGATGCAAAAAACTGTGAGTCACTCGAGAGACTAGATTGCTCTTTTTACAAGACAGAGTTTTCTGTGCTCAGCTTTGTTAACTGCTTCAAACTGAATGAAGAAGCAAGAGACCTTATCCTCATGACATCGACAGAACTTTGGGCAGTCTTTCCCGGAGAAAAAGTGCCTACATATTTCAGTTACAGAGCCACCGGGAGTTCAGTGTCGATGAAATTGAATGAATTGGATACACGTTTTCCTACATTTTTGAGATTTAAAGCTTGCCTCTTGCTGGTTACTAGGCCATCCGCCGTTGAGTCTGATATTTGGTGGAGCTCGGAGATATCTTATTGCATCAATGACAAAGTGAGGCATGTCAGTGATTACTCTGAATCTGATTATAGATGGTACCCACTCTGTCCACCACGTTCAGAGCATCTGGTCGTAATCGAATTTGAAGAAGCTGTGAGTTCCCCCGAATTATTCTTTGAGTTCAGATTCAAAAATAAAAACCGGGAAATTAAAGAATGCGGGCTACGTCCTTTGGAAACCTCAGCTCGCTGGTGCTAATGGAAGTTGAAGAAACATTTCGCATTTTGCAGTCCACGTGTAAGATAGATTATCATTGTGTTATGTTGGGTTCGAGTCCAAGTGTATCGCAACTTTATTTTTGGAATACGCATTTGCATAACATATAGTAATGCATTCCATTCTTTTCTCTTAAAATATCAAGGAAACATTTTTTTTTTCTAATCACAGCAAAAAAAATTCTGGCTTTCTTCAACTTGAATGAAATCGATCCCAAGTCAATTGATTGAAGATGCCACTTAAAGTATTCTTTCATGGCTGACTCCAACTCTTCTCATAATATTGTTCTAACTTCTAAGTCTATATTTTCTCTGCAAAGACTCTTTTCTTGGGATCCTTACTGAGCATTTTCCTGACATTCTCAGATACAGAGGGCCATGGTTGGCACGCCCAGCAATATCCCCTGCAATCTTTGTTTACAGTTTATAGAAAACAACACATCAAGTTTATGAACACACGATTATCAACTAACTTAAAGTTGGCATTATTAAAGTTGATAATCCGATAAGGAAGACAACACACAAGTACTCACATTCCCCAAAGTTCACAGCTGCATTGAAGAGGCTACTATTCTTGAGTTTTACTCACCTAAAATGCAGACTCTGCAATTCACTAAAGTACTACACGTAGAGAATGTCCAGAGGTAAAAACAAGTTCTTTCTCTTTCTCGCTGCATTAGCACAAATACAGAGCTGGTTGATTGGTAGACTCAAGCATCTCATCTCTTTTTGTTTGAATGAACTACAGCTTTTTCGCTATGACATCTAGCATGTTCATTGCTTTTCTTTGTTGGACATAAATGGATAAGCACCGGCTAAAACAGGAGTTTCAAAGTAGCTAGCTGTGCTTATGTCATCGCATGAATTCCCATCTTCTCAAAAATGAAGCGACCATAGTTGATTTCACAGTTGTTGTAAACAAGCAATCAATAAAAGTTTGTGGATTATTTGCTTATGGCGCAACAAAAATCATTACTTTACTAATGATGTGGAAGATTACACCAATGATACAATATATGATAATTTAATCTAAGTGATTTATCTTTTCTTAGACTCCTTATTTGTTAAGAACAAGAGTTTTGTTGCAAAAATCACACGGTGGATTTCATAGCTAATAACAATCTATACTATTATTTATGAAGTAAATTTGCTTAGTTGTCATATTCTCCATGATTTTAGGTAATTTTGCTTATTTGTCATATTCTTATTAAGTTTAAGCTAAATTATCATTGATTATTATTTGTTTTGAGCTGTGTCACTAAATAATTAATTTAAATAATAGCCTTGATGAATATTCTATATAAATAAAAACGAATTTTATTTTATTAATATTAAATTTATATGTTATATTAGCTTTTCTTATTTGTCATATTTTTATTAGGTTTTAGAGTTTTACATAGGTTATTAATTTATTATTAGTTTCTAACTATTCACTAATTTATTTTAATGATATAAAGTTTATATGCTATATGCTATATTAAATAATTGATTACAAAATAATATTTTAGAACTATAAAAAAAGATAATTCTTCTATATATATTCTTTTTTGTGCCTATCTGAAAACAATATTTTAATTATAAAAGTTAAAAGAAAAATTAAGATATAAAACAATTTATTATTAAATATTAGTCAACATAAAAATATAAATATATTTTCTAAACTATCTCTAAGATATGAGTGTTTTAAAAAAACTTAACACAATAATAAGTATATATTTTGATTAAAAGTATTTGACATATATAAATATTTTGATGTTTGATTTAACTATTTAAAACATAAATAATAATTTATTATGCTGATTTTATATTAATAAGACATAAACTAATAAGTATTTATAAGAAATTTATGCCCGCATGTGCGGGCAAAACACCTAGTTAATAATTAAATTTACATTTATTCAAAGCTAGATTGTTAAAACGTGAAAAAAAACATTAACTTAGAAAAAACTAAGATTATGAGGCTAGATAAGAGACATGGGACAAAAACCCACAACATTAGTGTATACTTTTTTGATGAAAAAAAGAACACGAAAGTTGTTTTGTTTACCTTAGAGGCCGCCTATTTGAACACGAAAGGTTAACTTGTCCGTAACTTCTTCTTTGATTGCTAATTTAAATTCTTCTTGAGTTGTTAGTCTTTACACGTGATGGAGAAAAATGTGCACTTGGACTTAGTTTGATAGTAAGGACCACAAATCTTGTCGAATTGATACTGCGTCTCTTTTCTTGGATTTCTTGTAGTGTAGATTGCTCTTACAAACATATGGCTTTAAGAATGTTCACGGCTTCTAGCTCTCTGCCATATCATCATAGCTCCTTCAAAGTCGGTCAGAACTTTAACATCTTAGTTTAGTATTGTTTTCTGGTTACGTTAAATTTGATTGTATCAAACCTCATCACTAACTAAGAAAAATAAAATTAAAAAGCTAAAAAATCGGGCTTTTGACATATATATATATATATATATATTTTTTTTTTGTTTAATACTAGTATGCTAAATCAGACTTTGTAACTTGGAAGCCCCATAAACTATATATCTTTTTTTTTGGGGGGGGGGGGGGGGTTGATATATTTTGTAATATGTCAAACACGATCCGAGTTATTGTAAACATGATCCGAGTTATATGGTCCGGTCTGTCTGATACTCTCTCCACAATACAATCGTTTAATATTTAACTCCAGTTTAGTTCTACGATTGTACAAAATTTTGGTCATTTTATGTGGACTTCAGAAAATTTATGGGTCAGCCATTAATTAGTAAACAAACTTAGAGAAAACATTATTAAAGTTATATTAAATATTAAAGCGGTGCTTCCGCTTATAAGAAACCCTCTTAACGCTGGAGTCAAAGTCTTAGAGAACAAAAGAAAAACTAAGTAAATAAGAAGAAAAACGCATAAAGTGTGTGTTCATTGGTGTATTGTTTATATTTTTGCCAATCATGTTCCCATTGAATCATCAGTGGAGATTAGGTCGACATTTTATATAATCTTATTTAGACACAGTTCCAATTTTGCTGTACTTAAGAAACTTTAAGGAAATTTTTATTTTCGTCCAAATTTTAGCTTTACTTAATTTATTCCAGCCATCAATAAAAACAAGACTTTGAGCTACCATGTGACAGTGTTATGCTTTTAGCGAACCATCATATACACCGGTTGAAACTTACATTTTGCCATGTTTTTTTGTTGATATAGTCAAAAATGTATTTATTTGTTTCAGTTATTGATTTCTTTCGATGGAATATAGAATATATCAATCATGAGCATAGATCTTAAAAGTATATATATGAAATCTAGTCACTTGATTACTTTCTAATACATATAATATGAATTGGTTGTTATTGGGTAACCACTACCTCTTCATCATTAGGTGTGAAATCTTTTGCTTTTAGTTCTGTGTAAATCAGTATTTCTTTTAAACAAATGTAGGATCATTCTTATGCACGAAGACAGATCTAGAGGATCCGATATATCTCATTATTTCCAAATGTGATCTGTACTATTCCCCCTGGCAGTTTTCGTGGTCAGGATACAAGGGGGTACCACTTACCACGATTGTCACTTTCTATCTTATTTATATGATAGTATTATATCAGATGTGTAAACAGTCACGTGCCAATATTCTAAGTTAGTTAACTCTCTAACTAAAACATACCAAACTACACGTCGACAAAAATGAAAAAGAAAAAAAAACAATTCCAAGCATAACAACCCACTTTCTCGTCTCCACACGTCTGGCAATTATTATTAGTGACTAAATCAGCCACATAATCATTTATCATTTTGTGTTAAAGAAATGTCATTTATCATTTGGATATATTTGATAACTTTTGCTCGTTGGTGGGCACTTTGTTGACAAAAAATGGGCACTTTTTTATGTATAGAAGCGAGTCATTTGGTTATTTGATGATTTTTAAGGTATCAATCGGTGTTTGAATATATTTACTCGAACGGGTAGGTTATTTCTAACATTAGATTCAAATGTTTTGCACATCCATATTTTGAGTATCCGCAATAAATCTCAGGCACCGCTGCACCAGTGGTCCATAAGTTGACATTTCGAAGCTTATTATAAGATTAATACAGTTAGAGTAAGTATATAATAATGATTTAAAAGATTAGAAATATACTTCAGGTCTAACAGGAACAAAACACCTATTCGAATTAAGACTGTCGTACTATTGTTCGTGCCCATTTGTATTTTTATATACAAGGGTAACTGCTCGTACTCTAAATTCTAAAAAATTCAAGTGGTACATTCCGGCTTCCGGGTACTAAGCTCATACCCAAGACCAAATTTTAATTCTAGGAATATAAATCAGAAATATTTTAGATCGTTTAGGTTTTATTTTGGTAATCAGATCGTTTATGTTTTTAATACTATATTATGATAACCAAAAGCATCTAGACCATTTTTGTAATATATACTGATGCGTTGCATCACATTTTTTCAACGCCCAACAACTTTATTGATATCAAAGTCCGCTTGGTAGCCTGATGGGGAATTGGGGATGACGGCTTTGCGTAAGAACTTATCAAGGATCCACATATTGACGAAAAAAAAAATCAAGGATCCACATATTGCGGTAAGAGTAATTTAATAACTAAATATTACAATTCAACAGTTTATGCCCAGTTGTGTAGATTTTTGTTTTGTAAACTGCATTCCCCAGTTGTATAGATTTGTAGAATTTTAATTAAAAAGAATAAAATAGTTATGGTATTTTCTTATTTGCTGATTATTAATAGAATCAATTGAGGTATACACGTTTTTTCTATGCAATTATTCAACTTTCCTTTTGACTTTCTATTGCTCAATCTTTCTTTGCAATTTTGTAACGATTTTCTGCATTCTATTCCATATAAATAATCTCCACTTTTCTTTTTAGTTTTCTTCCTTGGATCCCACCTCGGTGTTTCATCGTGCTTCTCTTGAAGTCTCACAGTCCATTTTAAAAAGAACACATACACCTATTTTAACACACTTTTTGTTAAAAAAAAAAGTTTTTCCCCGGTACACTAGGTGTCCACTCGCTATATATACACACAAAAGGTGTTTATTTTTCTTATCTTCATTTCAGAACAGATCCTCACACCACCACAAAGTTTTCTCCTAAGTTTTATATAACCAAACTATTCATTATTTTCTTTTGTTGTTGGAAACCTAATGGATGCGTCAAATGAGACGACGGAGAGAACCGATCTCCAGCGACCGTTGGTGGACCAAAAGCCTCCATCGGACGTTGGACTTGAGAGCGTTTTAACGGAGAGTAGCCTTCCGTACCGGAGGCGGGTGTACTTAGGCGCGTGTATCGAAATGAAACTACTTTTCCGGCTAGCACTTCCAGCTATACTTGTCTATATAGTCAACAGCGGAATGAGTATATCTGCACGTATCTTCGCCGGACATCTCGGTGGTAAAGAACTCGCCGCCGCTTCCATCGGTAACAGCTGCTTCAGTCTCGTCTATGGCCTCATGGTACGTTGACTTTTTGTGTAGACAGTACAGTGGCGGAGACATGTTGATATTATATTATAAAGCTGATTTTTCTTTACTCGCTATTTAATGTTAAAGTTTGCACATTCTCGCATTTTTAGGAGGTGGTAAACTAGTGAAACATTAAAGACCGTTAAATTACCCTCGTTAGCGTGTTAATATAGATCAAAATCATTTATTTAAGATATTTTATCATTAATTTTCCAATGTATATATTTTTAATAATATCAACGTAATATGTGTTTATATATTTTTGGAAAAATATTTCTTGTAAATAATAACTTTGTTTATAAACGGAGAAACAATAAACTTTTTCTAGCATATAATGATTTTGTTAAAATTTGGTCCTTTATTAAATGTATTTCATTTTCCAAAAGATCTACTGAACTGAATATACTTACATTTATTAGCTTTGTCACCATTCAATGATTCTGTACCACTTGCTTAAGGATTACAGACTGCGACAATGCTTTAAATTTATCATTTTTTATAGGTTTTCTTTTACCGGTTAACGGTTTGTAAAATTACAAATTTACAATATATTTTCTTCTCCCAATAAATCTAGAAATGATATTGTCTTGTAGAAACATACTCCCTCTATTTTATAAAGTTACATATTCTATAGAAAATTTTTATTTTTAAAAAAATATATTTTTTACATTTTCAATGTATGTTCTATTTATTAATTGCAAACTTCAAAAAATTCAATTGTATTTATTTAATTTTTATTGGTTTAAAATTATAATAAAAAGATAATCACAAAAAATTATGCATATATAAATAAGGTTTAATATGTTTTATTAATACGTGCAAAAATTTTAAAATATTACAATATCTCTTATTAAGGAAAACCGTGCACGTCATTTCTGTTGTTGATGGTTACATTTTGTCATCATGCTGAACGCTCCTTCGTTTGATGAAACTTAGTAACCAAATGTTAAGGTTTAGAAAACCCACTAATTAGTACTCCCTCCGTTTCATATTATATTTCGTCCTAACTTTATGCACACAGATTAAGAATACATTTAATTTTACATATTTCCAAAATAAAAACATTATTACCAATACACCTAACCATGTATCAACCAATAAAAAAATAAAAAAGAGAATATTGTCAATAAATTTTGCATTGAAAACTGAAAACGACACTTATTTTGAAACAAAAAATTTCCTATAGAACGACATATAATTTGAAACGGAGGGAGTACTATTGTTTATATTATTTAGACTGATACTAACAAAAAAAGAAAGACTTATACTAACGATAGAACTGAACTTAACAACTAAACATTAATAGGAATTGAAACTTCCCGCTATGCAGCTGCTTCAGTTGTAACACAATCCCCAAGTCTCACTAAATAAAAACTACTGTGTAAACATATTTTTGTTACAACAAATTATTTTGGAGTACGAAGAGATTATGTTTTTCTTTGTTTTGCTAAAAGGAGAAGAATTTTCGCTTTTCTGTAATCAAACAATGACTTTTTAGTTGTTGACTATAACCTTTAACGAGCTAAATTATGTTTTTGCTCGATCATATGTGGGTGTAGCACTACATCCCGTAGTTAGGAATAGTAGTCAAACACGTATATTTTTCTTTTTGTATTTTAGTGTATAACTGAGCTTTTTTATTTGCTCGTGGCCTCAGACCCTTTCTTATTTTTTATTAAAGGCCGTGAATTATAGTACTATATAAAGAAATTGTAACAATGATTAATGTTACTAGTTTACCTTTTTACTTCTTTTACACAGTTAGGTATGGGAAGTGCAGTAGAGACTCTATGTGGACAAGCATGTGGAGCTCACCGTTATGATATGCTTGGGATCTATCTCCAAAGAGCAACAATAGTCCTCGCTCTAGTTGGTTTGCCCATGACACTATTATACACCTTCTCGTACCCGATTCTAGTCCTATTAGGCGAGCCCAAAACGGTATCGTACATGGGTTCCTTGTACATCGCTGGACTTATTCCTCAGATCTTCGCTTACGCCATTAACTTCACGGCCCAAAAGTTCCTCCAAGCTCAGAGCGTGGTGACTCCCAGCGCGTATATCTCAGCTGCCGCGCTTCTCCTCCAGATCTCACTAACGTATATCACCGTTTACGTGATGGGTTTAGGCCTTATGGGTATCGCTTATGTCTTGACTATCTCTTGGTGGGTTATAGTTGGGGCCCAGACTTTGTATATCACGAAGAGTCAAAGGTTTAGACACACATGGACTGGTCTTAGCTGGAGATCGTTCCAAGGTCTTTGGAGTTTTTTTAAACTCTCTGCTGGTTCCGCTGTTATGATCTGTCTGGAAATGTGGTATTCCCAGATTCTTGTTCTTCTCGCTGGTCTACTTAAAGATCCTGCTCTGTCTCTAGACTCCCTCTCCATCTGGTATGTCCATTATTTCTTGGTTTTGTCATATTTGTTTTCATTCTTTGGATCGTTTTTGGTTCATTGAGTCTTGAGACTCTTGACCATATTAATCCCCAAAAACAATTTAAAAACAAAGGAGAAAGATACTATCTGTTTTAGTTGTGTATTGTATACTACCTAATAATGTTACAGAAATTTTATTTATTTAGAAATGATGTAGATGTAGATATTTAAGCCAAAAATTATAAATATTGCTGAAACTTAAATCTAAATTAAAAGAAAAAAAAAACTTAAATCTAAACATAATTTGTAAATAAGTAATTTTTTAAACTTTTTTTTGTTCTTTTTACAGTATGTCAATTTCAGCTTTATCATTCATGGTCTCCGTAGGCTTCAACGCGGCTGCAAGGTTAGTATTTATGTTTTATATTCATAGTTCAAATTTTAAGCGTCATTGCTGAAAGCCTGAAACGAAATCAATAAGTTGAAAATAACCTATATATGATAGTGTACGGACAAGTAATGAGCTTGGAGCAGCAAATCCGAAATCGGCATTGTTCTCTACATGGACGGCTACCTTAGTCTCCTTCATAATCTCCGTCGTGGAAGCCCTGGCGGTCATGGCGGCACGTGACTACATCAGCTACGTTTTCACGTCGGACGCTGAGGTGGCCAAAGCCGTTTCTGACCTCTGCCCTTTCCTCGCCGTCACCATCATCCTCAACGGAGTCCAGCCAGTCTTGTCCGGTACACAAATGCAACTAAGTTGAAAATAAAACTGGAGAAAACCAGTTACGTTAACCCAACCGGTCTAAATAATTTTCGGTTTGGTATTTGTTTGCAGGAGTGGCTGTGGGATGTGGATGGCAGGCATTCGTGGCATATGTGAATGTTGGTTGTTACTATATAGTTGGTATTCCTGTTGGCTGCATTCTCGGCTTCACTTTCGACTTTCAAGCTAAGGTTTGTATTTTAAAAATATTTTTTTCTGTATAATGTATGCCTTATTATTTCTGTTTATAAATAAAAAGTGAAAATGATGATAGGGAATATGGACGGGGATGATAGGAGGTACCCTCATGCAAACTCTCATCTTGCTTTACGTGACGTATCGAACTGATTGGGATAAAGAGGTAAGTGTTACATGACATCAAGTCACATCATATTGATTTTGAATCAATTTTTTTAGTTAGTTTTGAATTGGGAGTATTAACACCATCAACATTATTGTTATACAAATAATGTAGGTGGAGAAAGCGAGAAAGCGATTGGAGATGTGGGACGATAAGAAGGAACCTCTTCAAAATTAAACGAGTAATGGATTAGATGAAAAGGTAATTTATATTTCAGAGTAGCTAGCAATAGAATTTAATAATACGATATAATACTTTTTTTGATATAATACTTACATATTAGTATTACGAAATGCAGGTATAACAACCGTGGAGCGAAAAAAGAAAAAAAAATAAGTGTTCTCTTCGGAGGTGGTTTTTTTTGAAAAGAAGATGGCTTCTTTTTATCATTAGAACTTAGGCTATTCCACCAGATTTCTTCTTTTTTTTTTGTTTCCTTGGAAAATTTTCGTGGCGACATCTGATGGATGGATGGATTACTCATTCTAATTAAGCAGTATTTTAAACTGTATTACTTTTGATGACAATATTTAATTATTTATCCTGGATTATTGATGTAATTGGACAATTCAAAGCAATGATAGATTATTGCTCAGAAAAATTAAAATTACTTAAGAAATCACGAAATTAAATGTAAAGTCAAAATTCTTGAAATATGTACTATTCATTGATATTGCTAACAATAATTTGCATTTTTACATTTGGTATCTGTTGGGCATTTAACCAAACACCTTTTCTGCATCAGTAAAACCTTAAAATCGACAAAAGTGTAATTTTCCAAATGCATTCTCATCAACCCAATTACAGTTTAGACTATTTTTGTTTTTGTATTTGATATAACATCTAGATGCATCATCTAAATACAACATTTGGATGTTGTACCCAAATGTTGTTTGATTTTATAATCAGTAATGCAATATAACATATTGTTTTCTAAAAATCAATATGTTTTTTCTTCGGAATGGATTCAAGAAAAGTGAAAGTGAGATATCCTTAAAAATATTTTAGAAAAAAAATTTAGAGGTTAAATAAAGCATGGAACAATTTCAAAAAGAAAAATTGCTTCCATGCTTATCATACTATATTTATTCCAACTGAGTTCACAGGTTAAAAATATTTTAGAAAAAAAGTTCACAGGTTAAATAAAGCATGGAAGCAATTTCAAAAAAAAATTGAAGATGACAGATTGATGTGAAAGGTGATTTTTATCTTTAAAAGTACTCAGCTTGAGATTGTTGGTTTGGGTTCGGTTTTTAAAGAGAGAACTCCTAAAATATTTGCATTCTGTTTGAAGTATATGTATTGTGTTCTTATCATGAACAGGTATTGAAAAAAGTAAGTTTCTGGTTATGATTTGGTTCAGGTTCGGTATACATTTCTGAAAGGAATTCTAAAGCTTGAAATGCCACCTGCTTTCTCGGTTGTGATCCAGGTTTATTCACGATCTCACGTCAAGTCTTTGTTTTTCTTTTGTATATGAAATGTTTTTTTGTTGTTGTTGAGAGCTTGTTTTATTCAGGAATCGGAGATTGGTCATGGCACGCTCCTATCACGTGCCAAAACCGCTAGGAGACTGCAAGAAATTATAGATATGCATAATGCATACGAGACGGTTTATAGATTCTTTTTTTTTTAACTCAACTTCATCATATCATTTAACCAAATCATTGTTCTACAAAATGTTTATCAGCCTCCAAACTAGAATATAACCAACTAGGCGCTATAGAATACAACTTAGGGACAAAGGACGTAAACGTAGTAGTCTCCTTCGCTATTCTATCCGCAACTTTGTTACCACTTCGAGGATAAAACCCCACTGCCCACCCTTCACAACTCAGTAATGAGTGCCTGATCTCTTGGACTATCGGTTTCAGTTTTGGCCAGACCTCCTCTTCGCCATATAGCATTCTAACCAGCAGTTGAGAGTCTGTCTCAAAACGCACTTTGGAATAACCGAAGCCGGACATGATCTGAACAGCCCACCGGAGCGCCTCCGCTTCTGATTCCAGAGCAGACCCCATTACTGATACCTTCCTTGCACCAGCCCAAAGCATGTGGCCAGTATTATCGCGTAAGACCCAACCAACTCCTCCTTGTCCATTCTCCTGTGACCAAGAGCAATCAGTATTGCATTTCATATATGGAGAGGTAGGTGGTACCCAACGCTTATCTTGGCCAGCTGGGACTGGCGCTTTGACCTCCACTCTTTTCACTTCTTCTCTACCCTTCCATTCCTTCGCATCCTCCCACGCCTTTTGGATCGTCTCTGTGACAGAGTATTCCTTGCTCCTAAAAATAAGGTCATTTCGGTTCTTCCAAATCCTCCACAAGAGCCACGGGATTAATTCCTCATATACCTCCTCCTTTGGATACTCTTTTTTTAAATTTAAGACCCAGAAGAGGTTGTAGTAGAGAGAATCACTCCAGTCACCTGAAGGGGGGACGTGAATGTATGCTTCTGCCCATATCCTACGTGCATACGGGCAGCGGAAGAGTAAATGATTAGTACTTTCAGATGCAGCACCACATCGAGAGCATCTGTTGTCCTTTGCAATATGTCGACGAGCCATATTTTCTGCTACTGGCAGCGCATTACTCAAGCTTCGCCATAGAAAATGCTTCAGTTTTGGACTGGTCTCGAGGTTCCACACTTGTTGATAGATGGCATCCAAGCTCGGCTGTGTGACCTCTTGGCTCCTTCTCTCAGCTTCTAATACATTCATTTGGACCCAATATGCTGACTTCACAGTGTAATGACCTGATTTCGTATACTCCCAAGAGTAAGTGTCATTGCTACATCGACCTGCAGGCAGTATCTCTTTGATTTTTGCCACGATATCATCAGTAAAGAGTCTCTCCAAGAGAGCGATATCCCATTCTCTACCATTCCCGCAAATCAGCTCACTGACTTTCATATTCTCTGAGATGGACCTTCTACCTCCTACGCCTTGATTTCTCATTGAGAGAACCATCGTTGCTGGTTTACTACCCAGCCACCGTTCCTGCCACACATTAGTCTCTTGGCCATTCCCAATGATTACTCTAGCACCTTGTTGCACCAGTGTCTGAGCTGCATGAATGCTTCTCCAAGCATATGAAGGCCGAGAGCCTAGTGGGGCACTTAACGGATCAGAATTCTTGAAATATCTGCTTTTAAATACTCGCGCCATCAAGGAATCCTTGTTGGTGATCAAGCGCCACATCTGTTTACCCAACAGAGCAAGGTTAAAAGCCTCTAGATCCTTGAAGCCTAGCCCTCCACAGATTTTCGGTTTGCACAAAGATTCCCAGCTCTTCCAATGCATGCCTTTGGAGTTGTGATTGCTTCTCCACCAAAAGTCTGACATGATTGCCATGATTTGCTTACAAACTGTTTTGGGGATTAGGAAGCAAGCCATAGTGTACGTGGGTAGAGCCATGGCTACTGCTTTCAACAAGACCTCTTTACCCGCCGGAGAAAGGAATTTTGTTTGCCAACCATGAACCTTCTTGTTTAGATTTTCTTTAAGATAGCCAAGGAGAGATACTTTTGACCCCCCGAAGGATTCTGGTAAGCCAAGATATAGTCCTTCACCCCCGGTTTGCTCTATCCCCAGACTCCGGTGAATCTCCGCTCGTCTGCCTTGCGGGATGTTCTTGCCAAAGTACACACTGGATTTCTGGAAATTAATCAGTTGGCCAGACGCAAGACTATACTGCTGGAGGATGGAAATGACCTGATTTAATTCCTCATCGGCTCCTTTGCAATATATCATGCTATCATCTGCAAATAGTAGGTGTGTAACCGATGGCGCTCTCCTTGCTACTCTAAGGCCCGAGATGCGTCTTTTTTGTTCTGCAAGCTTCAGCATCTGGACTAAGATTTCTGTACAGATCACAAAGAGATAAGGGGACAGGGGATCCCCTTGTCTCAAACCTCGTGTAGGAATGATATTACCATGCGGCTCCCCGTTAATTAGAACCTGGTACCTGACCGATGAGACTGTGCTCATAATGAGGCCTCTCCACGCAGCTGAGAAGCCTAAAGTCTCCATTGCTCTATCCAGAAACACCCACTCCACTCTATCATACGCTTTGGAAATGTCTGTTTTTATTGCAATATACTCCGAAGAGCATTTGTTGTCGGAGGTAAGAGCGTGTAGGAGTTCGTGGGCTACTAGAATGTTATCGGATATCAGTCTCCCTTCAACAAATGCTGCCTGAGTTTCCGAGATGATCGAGGGAAGGATCTTCTTCAGTCTTTTAGCCATGAGCTTCGAGACAATTTTATATGCCACGTTACAGAGGCTAATTGGTCGATACTCACTCATGCGCGAGGCTGTCACCGTCTTTGGGAGTAGACAGATGTTGGTATTATTAAGCCCTTCCTCAAGCACCCCTGTCTCGAAGAACTTCTTCACCATCTCAGTGATATCGTCTCCACTAGTTTCCCAGAATTGTTGAAAGAAATGACCATTCATCCCATCGGGTCCTGGACACTTATTTGGATTTATGTCAAAAACGGCTTTTCTGACCTCTTCCTTGGAGACTGGTGCGAGCAAAGCTTCATTTTGTTCGATGGATATCTTCGTTGGTATCTCTTGCCACTCATCCAGGTCTAGTCCCACATCTTCTGACGTGAATAGCTTTTTAAAGTAGAGCTCAGCAACTCTGCCTAACTCTTTATCTGCGTACCATACTCTATCTTCGTCGTCAATAAGGCTTTTTATTCTGCATTGTGCTCTTTTATTCTTCGTCACAGCATGGAAGAACTTAGTGTTCTTGTCTCCTGAGCGCAACCAGTTAAGCCTACTCTTCTCCAGCCAGAACACTTCTTCATTATAGTACTCCTCATCCAGCTCCTTTCTTAGTAGTTGAAGTTCCTCTGTTCGATAAGTCTCTTGTCTTGATGCTTCATCAATCCTATAGTGTAGTTCTTGAATGCGTAACGCAGAGTTGGGTTTTGCGAGGCGCTTCCACATGGAGATAGCCTTCCGACATCCTGCAATCTTGTTTACTAGGCTCGCTTGACCACTTCCATACGTCTTCCAACTTTGATTCACTGCATCGACGAAACCTTCCCTTCTCACACATCTCTGATCATACCTGAAGCAAAACTTATTCCTTTTTTGAAAACCATCCAAGGAA
Source organism: Raphanus sativus (assembly GCF_000801105.2). NCBI lineage: Eukaryota > Viridiplantae > Streptophyta > Magnoliopsida > Brassicales > Brassicaceae > Raphanus > Raphanus sativus. The sequence goes on from NC_079518.1 coordinate 11,911,398, forward strand.
GTAAGGATTGGGCTGTGATCTGAGCAAACTCTATTCAAATAAAAGGCCGTAGCCTGAGGAAATACAGAGAGCCATTCTTGATTTGCTACAGTTCGGTCTAGACGACATTGAACTAGACCGTTTGATCTTCTACCCGCCCATGATAAAGAGTTCCCCATAAACCTTACATCCCAAAGGCCCCAGTTAAGTAACATCTGCTTAAACTCTTGGCCCTCTCTGTCGGATCTCTCTGCACCTCCTTCCTTCTCTGACTGGTTGAGCACTTCATTGAAGTCGCCTGTTAACATCCAAGCACCTTTCCTTTCGGCTCCAATTCGCTCAAGCTTCTCCCAGACCTCTCTTCTCTTCTCTTTAACCGGGTCCCCGTACACACAGGTCAGATAGAAAGACTGACCCTGCCATTCCACGCTCAGATCGATGACTCTGTTGTTAGCTTGTAAAACTCTGACTGAGCAAGAATGACTCCACATTACTGCGAGGCCGCCACTCTTCCCTTGGGCGTCTACTACTTGCAAATCTTTCAGTCCCAGCCTCGCCATTATAGATTCCATGTATCTTCTGTTACTTTTGGTCTCACTGAGGAATATTATCTCAGGGAGATACTGACCATGTATCCCCTGTAGATGTCGAACTGTAGGGGTATTCCCCAACCCCTGACAGTTCCAACTGAGTATCCTCATATTGACCTCGAAGGGTTGGGATTACCCATCAACCCTTCTTTCAAGTTTGATCCACTCGCCAATACTATCCTACGGACAGAATGGTCTGGGAAATGTGCTGCTACACGGGCAGAATGAACTGGTGTTTTCACTGCAATCATTGCAGAATGATCTACTCCCGCACTACCGGAGCCTTCTGAGCCCAAGTTTGAGCCTCCAAGTCTGAGAAAAACGGAAGGAGATTCTTGTTTCTTCTCTTGCGACCCGATTCTAGGCTTCTTTGTCTTCCTCCCTTCACTACTTCCTTGCCTCCTTCTCTTTATTGAGAGAGAGCCTTCTGTTCTGTTCTCGTCGGGGTATGGGAGTGCGGTGCCTCCCAACCTTTCAAAGACATTTGGTGGGCTTCGACTACCTTTGCTCGATTTGCTTTCCCGTTTCTCCTCCCTTGAGCCTCCGCTAAGTCGAGTCCTCAGGTCCTCCTCCCCTCCTGTACCAAAGCTACGCTCTCCACTGCCATCAGAGCCGAGAGGGCCTTCCTGACTCCCTAATCGGTTAAACACTGATGTGCTTTTCCCCTCGTGGCTTTCTGGGTTTGCAGTTGATTCCTCTGTGCTCTTTGACACACCTGAAGCCCCTCTTTCGCCTTTCTGCTTCCATTCCATTTGGGGAGTTGATACAATCCTCTTGCCTTTTCTCTTGTCTTCTTTGCTGCGAGTCTGAGCTTTGCTATTATCTCCTCTTTGTCTGTCTACGAGAGACTGGTTTCTGATGACCACACCCCGTGCTGATCTGTGCTGCAACGCCTCTCTGGCTTTAAACTCTTTTTCCTGCAGCTTCTTTTTTAGGGTAGTACCTTTGCTTCTCTCCTTTTTCTCCTTCTCCTCTATTTGAGTTGTAGAGATTTGCATAGGGCACCTTCCTTGATCATGTGATAGTCGTTTACAAGTGAAGCAGACTTTCAGCAGCTTTTCGTACTCTAGCTCCGTCGGGATGGTAACGCCTGATCTGAAGCGGGCTGTCAAACGAAACTGGAGAGGTTCCTCGGTGTTGATGTGTACAAGCGCTCTCACATACTCCATTGAGTTTGAATTTTTGGCGTGGAGTTCCACTTTTTCCACTCTACCCAATGGACCAAGAAGGGTCTCCACTATCTCCTTCTTCAACATATGAAGTGGGAGACCCCTAACCCTAATCCAGAATGGGATTCTTTGCAAGAACTCTGGAGGTGGGTTGGGGCTCCATTGATCCAAAGAGACCATCCAACCATTCACGAACCAAGGGCCTTTGGTAAGCACGTGTTTGAGGTCGCCTTCGGTTCTGAAGATGAACTGAGCTCTATTATCGCCAACACCGCGGCCCCTTACACGCTCCTCCAAGCCCCATATCGCCGGTAAAGCCAACACAAGCCCCCCAACCTTGTGAACATAGGGATTGAGACACCGTACAATGACACTCAGAGAGTTCTCCTCTATAAGGTCTTCAATCTCCAGATCTGGAATATCCACTGTCGCTCCCTCCTCTAGGAGCTCTAGCTCTTTGAGTTCATCGAGTAGCGAGGGGTCCTTTCTCTTACGGCTACGATTCATGATACCGTCTACCGAAGGTTTTAACACCTGATTACTGACGAGATACCTAAGAAGTCACAAAGACTTAATGAACTGTAGAAACTTGGAGATCTGCCCAAAAGGGAGACCCTTTAGATTACCACTGGAACGATGGACTTGCTTTAATCCCCCATTGAGAGTATTGCATTAAGGAATTTGATTGCAAGGGTTATAGCAGACTGGATGCACCGACGCTTGAAACTAGTCGCTGATTGTAGAGAAGGCTCGGACTAGATCTGGATACGAGAGATTTGGTTTGAAACCCTAATCGCCGCCGCCATCGCCATCGCGACAGTCGCGCTTTTCTTCTAGTACGTTTTCCTTTGATAGACGGTTTATAGATTCTTCATTTCACTAGTGTGGGGTTTTGCTCTATTTGTTGTATAGGTGGGCACGGTGTTCATCTTACTAAAATTTTTAGTATTTATTTGGTTCGTATTTAAAAATATTTAATTTTCTGATTTATTTTGTTTCAAAAATATGGATGTCTAATTTTCTGATATCAAAAAAATTATAGATATTTACAAATATTATACGAAAATCTCATCCACTATTATTCAATATAATTAAATCTAGAAAAAAAATTATACTTATCTTCAGAAAACATCTTTTACAAAATATAAATAAAGAGAAAATTTTGTAATACACTAACTAAGTTAAGTATCACAATTTAAAAGTACTCTCAATCAAAAATACCACAATATTTGGGTTCAGGGTTTAGTGATTATTGTTTAATATTTAGTATCTAGAGAGTGGGATTGGATCTATAAACTTGTATAAATAGTTTTTACATTTATAAATAATTTAGGAGAGTTAATTTATCTTTTTCATAATAATTTGAAGGTATTTATGGAAATGATTATCATTTAGAAGTAAATTTGAAAATGATATCAAATCGAGGTAAAATTAGAATTCTCATTAAAATAAAAAGTAAAAATTAGTGAAATTATATGTTCTATAAAATTTTTAAAATAATTATTTTTATGAGACATACAAATTTAGAAAATTGTAGTTTTTATAAAAGATTTTATATAATTGTATTTTTGTGTTTCAAAAAAAAAATATAAAAGATTTTATATTCCTTTTATAATTTAATAGATTTATAAGTTTTCTATAAATAAAAATTAATAAAAATTATACGTGAAACTAATAACTATATAAACATAGATTTATAAAAGATTCGGAGCGGACCGGATATCGAACTCAATATTTTTTGGGGAATTTTCAAAAATACCACTTTCAAGATACCATTATTCATCTTTACCACCACTAAACACACATTTTCAATAATACCTTATTTATTAAAATGGTAAAGACTCTTATATCTTTGTTTTTATATGTTTTTCAAAATTCTAATCCCAAATTCTAATTCCTAAACCTCCAATTCTAAACCCTAAACCCAAAATCTTCAACTCTAAACCCTAAACCCTAAACTATATACCCTAAATTCAATATCCTAAACCCTAAACCCTAAAGTCTAAACTATAAACCCTAAATCCTTAACTCTAAACCCTAAATCTTAAACTCTAAACCCTAAACTATATACCTTAAACCCTAAAACATCAAATCTAAACCCTAAATCCTAAACCTTTAAATGTAGATCCTTCATTAAAAGTAGTGGTAAAAGTGGTTAGTGTAAACATGAAAAGTGGTACTATGGAAATGGTATTTTTGACAATTTCTCATATTTTTTTAATATTTATGATTCAAAACATAGTAGTTTTAAATATATTTTTTTGCTACAAAAGGTTAATATATATTTGAATATTTTGAATTAAATCAAAACGTATAATAAATCGAATTAAAATGAATAGATAAAATGCTAAGCCCTATTTGTTGTATGAGTCTTTTTCGGCTAAATTACTTTATTAATTATTATCAATTGTTACAATATTCTGGAGGACACAATTCATATGCACCCCAATCTTGTGGGCTAGTAATTGCAAATTTAGCTAATGTATCTTCACATGAGTTTGAGTCACGTTTGCAATGTAGAAATTTAATCCTCTCGAAATGCTTCCCCCATTCCATAATAGTTGTTAGCTGCGTACAAAGTCTCAGGTTTCCTTCCTTCTTTATCTATAATTGATGTCAGTAGTGCATTATCACCCTCAAATATAAGATTCCTATATCCCAGAGCCCATGAGGCCATGACATTTGCATTGCCCATAACAATGCATTCGCTTAAGCCTCCAAAATCGTCTGTCGTCCTTCAAATTTTCCATAACCGCTGTGTAGAAAAATTCCATTGCTACTCCTGATTATCCATCCCATACCTGAGTTTAGTAAAACTGCGTGAGACGTCATAGTTGCATTTGATCCAGCCAAGAGGTGGGATCTCCTCTATTTAGTACTCCTTCGATTTGTAATAGATAATCCTGATAAGGAATCATTCTCTCCATAGCTTATTTCAGTACACTGAACCCATTCAGTTACATCTAAGGAAACCTGGTTAAATAGAGTATCAATTATGCGTCAGTATATTATTTGACTAGTCTTTGACGATTATGTCAAGAGCCATTTTCCACCGTTCGATGTTCAAACTCAAATCAGGTTTTGATACGTTGATCAAAGACACTATATGCCCTTTGGTTAAGCGTCGTCAAAAATCCTCATTTGTCTTTATTCTTAAAAGTAGTTTTTTTTTTGTGTTGCGTTCGAATCGTTACAACCCGTAACTGATGTCAGTTTCTAACGTACGCTCTTTTTGTAAAAGAAAATGTAAAATTTTGATATGATCGTTTTCGATTTTTATTTTAATAGAGTTTTGAAAACTTAATAAGAAAAACTTTGTTTATGTAATAGTAGTTAACACCATCACTTATATCAATTTCTAGATATAAAATTAGTGAATAAGTAAATTACATAGAAAAATGAAAAACAAAATAAATTTAGTTAAATTATGTGTATTTTCAATTTTAAATTTGTGAAAAAATTTGAACAACATTTATAATGAGATGGTTGAAGTACTAAATTAAAGCTACTAATATTCTAAAACTAAAATGCTGCTTAGATTTGAATGATATCTAGTCAATTTTTTGAGTAAACTATAATTAGTTATTTTTTTAAAAATATATGTTTTTCTAAAATATTTTTTTTTTGATTAAACGACAATTAGATACATCCAGAATAAATAAAATACGTTTTATAATAAGCTAAATGATTTATAGTGCTATATTAATCAGAAATTTTAATTTTATATCTAGTCAATATGTGCCTAAAATCTAAACTTGTAATATTTATTTTTGTCAACAATTACAGACTCCAAGGGGGTTATTGGTAAGTGAATTCTCATGAACTTTGAATATTTTGAAATTCCATTGTTATTGGTTGGATTTCAAAATTTTTAATAGAATCAATTGTTAACTTATAATATATTTTATAAAATAGTGAAAATTATGTTTTTGTGGTAAAATATAAAATCAAAACTAAGAAAAACATAAATGGTGCTTTATGATGAGAATGAAAAAGAATTAATTATTTTGTTGTCAGTTATCCAACTAAATGATAAAGGAGTAATATTTTGAAAGTAATAAAATAGCATTTTCTTTAGTACAATCTTAAAAGTAGTTGAATTGATATTTCTAGTCGCTCCATATTTTTGGCATTATATTGTTTCTGCATATATATTTTTCAATCTGTTAATAGTTAGCCTTTGACGTCAAAAAAAATTCCGTTAATAGTTAAGATGAATTTTTTTTGCATCTATGAAAAAGATTTGCGGAACCAATGAAATTAAAGTGGGATTTTTTTCTGTTTGAAAATAAATAAATAAACAAAATATAAAAGTACAAAAAGGCCCAATAAAAGCCCACATTAAGTTGCTTATAAATCGGAAGGAGAAGGTACGAAACCAAACGCCACAGAAACCGCAAGAGAAGAAAAACTTTAAAGAGAAGAGGAAGAAGCAAAGGGAGGAGGTAGCCAAAGAAGAATATCAAAATACACTCAAATGCTTTCATTTGTTATCTTATTTTGAGAAAACATATAATTCTCCAACCTTTCGAACCACTACTACGTTTGGTTCACGTCGCTTGGTCCAGAGGTAATCATAAAACACTTATCGTTTCTCTACTCAAATTCCAAAATAACTAATTTCGTGTAGCATTTTGATTTATACTTTATTCATAATCTGAATCAACTTTCTGAATTTTAGATTCAGATTTATCATTGAATAAATTTATTTTGATTTGTTTTCATTATTTACTTGGAAATAATATTCTGATATACTTATCTGTTCTAACAAATAATATAATATTCAGTTCATACAGAGGTTGATATTCTGAGTCGAAAGAGTTCATTGTTCTTCTCTTGATCCTTAGGATTTCTACTATGTTCTCGTTTGGTAGTGAACGTGTTTCATAGTTCCGTTGAAATTACTTGTAAAACTAGATTGAATCTGTATAAAACCCTAGAATGTTAGTAGATTCATTTATTTTTGTTCAAAGTTTTGTAGATTTTTTTTTTTTTGATGAAATATGTAACGTACATCTTTTTTATTTTTATGTAATGTAGATTTGATATTTATTAATCTCATGTTCTTGTATTTGTTTTCCTCTTTAGAATGAATCCGTTCATCGTATCCTCCACAAGCTCACCTCCTCCTGTTGCTAATCATCTCGCGGCGAAGCGAAAGAGAGGCCGTCCACGTAAGGATGCATCCATGACCCAGCCAGAAAGTTCTCGAGGGACGACTCCAAAGGAGGTCGTTAATCTGGTTGGTAAGACTGTGTCTGGTGTGGTCGAAGGATCTTTCGAAGCCGGGTTCATGATTAATGTGAAGGTGAAAGACAGTGACAAGAGACTGAGAGGTCTTGTGTTCGCACGTGGGAAAGTCGTTCCTGTGACTCCAGAAAACGACGTGGCTCCTCATGTCAAAATGATCGTAAGAGAAGAGATCAAGAATCAGACAGATGATCGTGATCAATCTCCTAATGATCAGACAGTGAAAGATGCTGTCGCTGACTCGGAGATGTCTGAATGTGCACGAGCATTGTTTTTACTGCCACATGGAATAAATGGAGAAGACCCCAAGGAAGTTACGGAAGAAAGAGAAGCTGCTACTTGTTTGGTGGAGTTTTTTCAAACTCCAGAGACGACCACAGTGACTGCTCAACATAGTCTTGTCATGGCACGGAAAGAGACCAACGAGCAACATAGATCTCCTGGTGAGGCTCGTGGGTTTGATCTTACGGCGGAGGAACCGTTTCATCCGGTAGAGGAAGTACCGCCAGAGCTTCAGCTTGGACTTGGGAACAAGACAATATTGAGGGGAGACGACAACAAAAACAGCACCGCAATGGAGATAGATCCTAAAAGCTCTGTGTCCAGGAATGGCTTCATAGCGAACTTGTTTAAAGGAAAAGAAAAGGTCGACTATTAGTTTAAAACTCTCTCTTTTATATTTCAGACTCTTCAATACATTCCTTCTCTCTTTTGTTTCAGTACTTTGTATTATCAGACTTCAGTGTTTGTTGTAAAACTTTTTTCTTCTTGTTATAAAAACATCTGTTTCTGTTTACTTTGCCTTCTTCTAGAAATTTAATTTTATCTGAATAGAGCTACAAGAAAAAACATTGGATGAAGCATAAGAAAATTAATATTGATGGAAGTACATGTAAATTAAACAAGACGATTTTGAAGAAACGAAGGTATGATGTTCTAGACCTAAAACGATATCCTTTTAAAACAAAGTTTACATGACAAATGTTTCTATGCTAACGACAAATTTGTTTAACGACAAATTTGATTAGAGGCTAAAATCATGTATCACAAGTTTAGACCTCTTTTCCAAACGACGCACATGTCTACTGTTCTATAACTTCTTAATCATTTTTAAAAAGATTTGATAAACCAGTTAACCCCACAGAAGTTTCGTGCAACACTTCGATGGGTCCTGCAGTATCTTTCTTCTGTTCCCTCTCGTCTTTGAAAATTTTGAATTTGGTAAAGATATACTCAATATCTAGTCTAGCTGCAACTTGCGAGGTTGAACCAAATGAGTGGCTAGAAATATATGAATGCGAAATAATTATTTTATTATTATTGACAAGTACTACTAACCACTAAACTAATACTAAAAGAAAAAAAATTATTTTCAAGAAACCATGGTATTATTATTAGTTAGTGGTCAGTGACTCTAATACTTTTATTATCCAATCAAATGCACCCCATCAAAACTTCATAGTACAAGCATTTTTAGCAATTATTTCTTTTTGAAGAATATATTAAAAAAACTAACACTTCAGTTCAGTCGACAAACTATTGCTTTTTCTCTTTCTAATAATATAATTTTTTCATTGTTTTTTATTTAATTTTGTTTTATTTATCATCGACTTTTCAAGGTAGACAACAAGTTGCTCAACTAGTTCAAGTGGTGTCGATTTAGTATAAATAGGAACTATACTTCAAACTAACCAATCCAAGAAAAGTAAATGGATTTTCAGACAATTCAGCCGACACAATGGGAGTGTGTTCAGTCTTCTCAATCTCTAAGTGGCAACCAAACTCCTCAAGAGAATCGTATCCGCTGGTCTCAGTCTCCAGATTCTCACACTTTCTCTGTTGATCTTCCTGGTAATAACCACCTATAGTATATTCATTACAAACTTTGCATATTTATCTTTTTTGCACATGTGTTGTGTTTTTCTTTTTTTTAATCAGGTTTGAGGAAGGAACATATAAAAGTTGAGATCGAGGATTCAATATACTTAGTCATACGAACGGAAACAACAGAGATAAGATCGCCGGTTAGGAGTTTGAAGAGGAAGTTCCGGTTACCTGATTCGATAGATATGATCGGAATATCAGCTACTTATGAAAACGGTGTGTTGACTCTGATTGTACCAAAGAGGGTTTTGCGAAGGAGAAGTTTCTTCATTGATCCTTCTGATGTTCCCGAAAGTCTTCATGTTCTTGCAAGAGCTGCTTAAAACAAGCTTTCTTTTTCCTTTTGATCTTTGCTTTTCAAAGTCTGTTTTTCAACTAGTTTAATCTTTTTATTGCCTCTTAACCGTTATGTGCATTTTTATATATCAATACAAATCCTAAGTGTCTTATATGGTTACATGTTATAGAAAACACATATTGGTTTAATGTTATTAGACTCGGTCTATATTTCCCTTTGATTTACTATTTCAGTACTTGTATCCACACTCTCATTTACATTTAGTGAAGCTTTCTAATTAGATCTAAACGAGTTTGCTAGATCTGAAAACATGATAGTGGTTTGATCCCTTCAATATCGAGTTTATTGGTTATGTAAACACAAACACATAATTACTTTTGAAATGTTTGAGGCCTAATATCATGTTGGTGAACAGTCAAACAGCATAACAGTGGCAAAGCTTGTTTTATGGAGTTAGTTAGGGAAAAGAATGGGACCAAATCCGACCTCCATTTCATTCATTCTTTTACCTATTTGTGAGGCTTACTTAACAGTGAATACAAAGTGACTGACAGACTGCTTGCTTCACGGCTGGTTATTGCAACAGCCGAATCAAATACTAGTTTGAAACATCCAATTTTTAAGAGATAGTACACATAAACTATACTGCTTCCAAACTACTGAAAACCAAATACATAATTTAATACTATATTATTTATAAGCCCCAAAATTTTAGGATTGACCATGGACAATGCCCATCTACAACACAAAGACTGATCATTGATCAGCTTGGAGACTAGAGAGTTACCGGAATAAACAAAAGAGTGTAAATACCGCATTTGAGTCGCAATAATAGGTAAAGTTTCTCATAGGAGATGTGATATCTAGTTCTTGGTGCAACTTGTTGAACTTAAAATTAAACTAGTTGCACCAAGTTTTTGGAAATGGAAACTGATACCAGTACATATACTTGTTCAGGAACCAATACTATAATTGAAAATCATATAGCAAACCATCAGATAGAGAGAGATTAAGAATATTTTGCAGCTAAAACTTCACTTTTTATTACATAAATAAGCTTGGAATTAAAATCTAGTCAACACACCCAAAAATAGATCTAAGACGGAGTTGGGTCTAAGAAGCAGCTAATCCCTATTAATGTGTTAAAAACCAAATGCACAGTCCAGAAACAGAGAAGGTTAATAAGAGGATGATCGAGTAGTGTAAGACAGAATTGAACACTGAATTTGGAGGCAAATAACGAAAAAATAAAATTTTATATTGAACAATCAGCCAATGTCTTTTGTCATACATTGCAGAATAAAATTTCAAAAATGTGAAATGAAAATGTCTTGAAATGATGAAGATCAAAACTAGCGTGCAAAGTGGTATACTATTCATTTTCCAAATATGTAGTTTAATTTATGAGGCCATTATTTATGAAACCATGAAAGAAATTATAAGATCATCAATAAACAAGTTAATCATTTGTGATCCTTCAAACGGGTTCCCGATTTCGTAGCGACTGTGCGATTAGAAACCGTCACATTGATATCAATATTCTTACGCTGTGAAACTCTGTTTGAGACATGACCGTTACTCTTTAAACTCTTCTTAGCTTTACTCTCTTCGCTTTTGTTTATGCTTCCAATCAATGCGTCATTATCTAAAGAAGAAAATTCCAAAGCAAAAGTCAATGTTTTCCCTATACTGAGTCCATGTGTATAGTAAAACTATATCAATGTAGACATACTCAAAGAATTATTAGGAGATCCCTTGAGTTTTTTTGTTCTTTTTTGGACACAAGAGATCCCTCGAGTATATTTTTTTTGTAATTATCTATGAAAGTAAGCAATTTTCCATATGGTAAAACTACAATGTACATATATGCAAATAACTTGTTAATCAAGTTTAATTAATTATTATTTTTGTAAATAAGCCTATTGCCTAATGAATAAATGGATAAAAACTATTATACTATTTAGATTTATTTTCCAAATTTATCATGATATCTAGATCTCCTAATGAAAATATCTACATTACATACCAGGACTTGATACAACAGCGCGTGGGCGTAACACAGAACTAATTTTGTGTTTTTGAATCCGTTCGATTTCAGCTCCCCTGATCTGCTTTTTCATGTCCTTGGATTCTCCTTCCGGCATGAGGACACTTGGTATGTATATCTTAGGAATCTTTGCCACAATTATATGCAAATCTTCTTCTTTCTTATTCTCTGTGAAGATGAAAAGTAATAGATTGGATTAGCAATTTCTAGTAATGAAACAACCGAATCAGTAAACCTAATCAGTAAATCTATCAAATATAATTTACCAAGTCAATGTTCCTAAACATTAAAGTAGATAACCTAGTCAACCCTAATCATCTAGCTCTAAAACTTATAGAAAGTTAAACTTAGAGGAGAAAAAAGGCAGAAAGAAATCACCAGAGGCACGAGATTGGAGATAAACCGAGTTCAGAGAAGAACCACTTTCCTTGCAGTTAACAGTTTTGTCTTTTGCTTTAACGCTTGGATACACTACGAAATTCCAAGAAAAAAAAACGGGGAAAGTTAGGTAAAATAATCTGATTTAATTTCATCACAAAATATATAAAAAAACTGAATCGAAACCGATGGGCGAAAAGAAACGATGAAACATAGAAAAAGTTTCGAGCAAACCCACTTGCTAGTTTTGGTTCTAATTGATCGTTCTTCGCAGTGGCGTAAGGTTGGACAAAGAGGAATACCAATTTAATTGATACGCTAACTCATGTTTTAAATACGACTCGTTTTCGTCAACTTTTGAAATACGACTCTTCTCTCACCAGCCGTTGCTTTTTCTTTTTTTTTTGGTAAGCTGCCGTTGCTTTTTTCTTCCATGTTCTTTTTCCTTTGTCAGGTTCCATGTGAATTTAAGTTGGAATCTTTAATACTACAGAATGTTTTTTTTTTCTCATCATCAACTTTCATTTACCAATGAGTGAATACATGAGCCGAGATCATCTCAAGACTTGAAAATGAACCGCCTCTTAGAACCACCTAATTCTACCACTAAACAAGCTTACAAAGCCAAGCCTAAACCATTACACAATTCTAACCAAGAGTTAACATAAAAGACCAAGCCAATCGTACCAAAAGATTTGAAAGTAGTACATGACCAATCGGCAACAACACCAAAATGGTGCATACTCACAAATTGAAGACTGAACTGGCTCATGATATGATGCAATAGAAACTTGTTGAGGATGCCGACACAAAGTTCAGCCGGAGTTCTTGGAAGAAACAACCATCGCTAGTCTGATCGTGCAAGTTTGGAGAACTCTCTTTCCATCAGGTAGATTGAGTTCCATAAACGTTATTAGCTTTAACCTTAGATATGTTTACTTTTTTGTTGGGGACAAATCTCCTGCTTCCATCCACAAGGTTTCCATATGATGGGCTCACATCTCTTTTAACTGCATCCATATCAAGAAACACAAAGTAGCTATCAAATAAGAATGTAAACTAAACAGATCTCCTTTATAAATAGCTGGAGATGCAAACAAGGCCAAGAAACAAAATACTAATTTACAAAAAAAAAAACACTGCAACAAAACTAAAAAGAAATAGTAGTGTCTCCACGTCGATTGAATATTTTATAAAAACAGATTGTAAACATGTATTTGAGTTATGATTGAAGTTTAAAACTTGGTCGAGCAAACCATATGTTTATTTTATTAGACGACCTTCTTTCTTTCAGATAAAAGAAGATCATTAATAGTTTAAGAAAAAATCTCATATACAAAAATGAAGAAACGTGGAGAAATGTTTTCATATCTGAAGAAAGAAGAAGCTGCGTCATATATTAAGAAAGAAAAAACAAGGAAATAGGTTCGAAACAATCCTCACCAATTCATCGAGGATGAGAATCGTTATCCCGTAAACTTTCCATTGTTGATGTTCCGGGAATCCCAAAAGCGGGGACCAACAACGGACTGAGCAGCTCTTCGGAGGCAAAGAGAGTCAAAAGTGGAGTAAGCGGCGGCGACCTTAGCGACTGGAGCACCTGAGGAAGTCATTTCGTAACGTGGATTGCAGAGATAACTCACCATAGACGACCTCTATATATAGGAGGCTCGAGAAGGCGTTACAGCGTTTCTTCGGCTGAGAATGTGTGTTCGAAGAGATCGAGTTAGCAATGGTTACGCCAGAAGATGAAGCATCCTGCGACGAATGATCTGGAAGAAGACATAACCCTAACAATTACCAAGCCTATACGAAACCCACGAAGAAAAAAAAAGAAACCAATTATATGTTGCTTACCATGCCGAGTTACACGAAACCCACTAAAACTGTACATAGTTCACAAATTTAAACTTACTCGTTTAAAAATAAATAAATTTAGAAGTGGAACCCACATACCTGCTGACGTGGCTTCATGAGAAATGAGTAAACTGTGGCATTTGTTCATGTTTTTAAAGTGTATTAATTTTTATTTATTGTTAAATACTCCTTCTGTTTCACAATAGATGAAGTTTTAGGAAGTTTTGATGTTTCAAAATACATGATGTTCTCAACTTTCAATGTTACTTTTTACTTTATTAAAAACTGTGTAACCAATCATACTTAACAGTGTCTTTTGTAATTGGCTAAATAGTTTTAAATTTATATTTCAATCACACTTTTTAAAATAAATAACAAATTTCTTAATAATTGTGCATAGCCTAAAACTTCAACTATTTTGGAACAGAGGGAATATGTTTAAAGACTAAACAAAAACACGTTATCATTTTAATTCTTGTATGCATTTGATCATATTTGTTTATACGGTAGCTGAAATGAGGACATAACATTTTTAGATTGTTTAAGTCTTTTTGATCAAAACATGAAATCATCACTAAAGCAAGTATCAAATTAGACTTGTTTTTAAAATAGGTTTGATGATTGAAATATAATATTTTTAAATAGTTGAATTTAAAAACTAAGATGAAGTTAAATGTTTGCAAATTATTAGTTTGTTTTTGAAAATATTATACACAGTCTGCATATGTGTTTTATTCTTCTTTTTTTTTGAAAAAAGTATATGTTTTATACAACTTGCATCCAACAATCCATAAACATTCTCTTTATTACCAAAAATATGATAAATTTGAAGAAAATAATCTAACAGTTTATTTTGCTTCAACAATAAGTGACTGCCATGAGTGTGAAAACATAAGCATATATAGAGGGTCAAACATTTTGTTTTCTAAAATCTAAATAATTTACTGATTTGGATTCAATCAAATCTTTTTACTGGTTTGTCTTTCAAAGAAATTTTCCAACGACTCTCATCATTACATTTAGCGACAATGAGTATATGAGAATTTAAACCTTTACTGCAAGTAAAAAGATTTGATGAGAGTCGTTGGAAAATTTCTTATCTCAACGTGGTCAACACAACTTTTAAATCCAAAGTTGAGACTTCTCGGTTTCAAAAACAAAATGGAGACTTATCTCAATGTGGTCAACACAACTTTTAAACAAAGAGTGCGAGGTTATTCTCTCCTTTTTGCCCACTGGATCACCTGCAAAACAGAGTAAATAAAGAATCGTTAATGCATCCAAATAGAAAGAGAGATAGGGATAAAACATAGAAATGTTATTATAATATAACACCTTCTTAACATGGCTCAAGCTTCATCTGTAATGCTAGATCAGAACTTGAAAACATAAAAAAATATTATTAGTATGAAGATTGGTTCTTACGTTTCTTATTGGAGAATTTGGCTGTAAATCTTCTCTTACAACTGTTGTTGTTGCTCTGTTGCTGGACATCTCCAAAAGCCATCTTAACAATGCTTTGCAAATTTTTTTTTTTTCAGGATCTGTGTGTCTGAAAATCAAAACAGAAAACACAAGAAAACTTGAGCACGTGAGATTTCAATACATTTCCAGAATCTATGACATTATCTACTAATTACCTTGGCTTGAACAAATCCATCACTCGAGGGGAATTGTGCGTCTGAGAATCTAGGCATGTTCTTGGTAAGAAAATAGTATCATGACGGAAGTCTTTGCTCTGAGCAAGCTATTGCGTAAAGAAACTGCGTTAATGACTCTCCCGGTTGAATCACATATACATACGTACATACATACATACATACATATATACACAGAAATGCAACACACTATTGATACAGAACATTAATAGCAAGATTGTATTATCGCAGCTCCAAAGATCATATTTTCTTTTACCTATGTGGATAAAGCAGCATCATGGTTTTACTCCACCCTGGGATTTATAGTAGCCAGCTTCATAGAAAAGAACTGAAAAAACAAACCATATGTTTCAGATCTTAAGAAGAGTTTAAATCCAATTTTCAATCCTATCTTAAGAAGAGTTTATACCTCGACTTGTCTCTGAAACATATTCGATGATTTTATCAAGCATTACCGCTTTCCCTGTTATCCGGTTGCAACCAGGAACCATATCCTGAAGTAAAGTCATCCTCTTGCTGATATATTTTCCTTTTGCCTGATAACCAAATACAAACATCAACACTGTAAAGTTGAACAGAAAAAATGGACAAAAAAATAAACATGTTTCTCGAAGGTATGAGTTTTCTTTCAGTGAGCCTGTGTCAACTTGTTTCATGACCCCTTCTAGCTCTAACATAAATGAAATCTTGTGGGGGCCTCAGGAGGGTTTACATCGTCCTTATTGTCACATTTGCCATCACACTTCTCTATTAAGTTTTTTACTGCTGCAAGCTTAATCATGTTTGCTTCTATTGGATCCAACAATCTCTCCTAAAACCTGATCAAAAACCCCAAATCAACATCTCAAGAGAATATACTGCAGTAAACTAAAACTCATACTCTTATACATAGGGTTAACGAATCCATAAAGAAGAACAAATTCTTATAGTCAGAGGAAAGATAGAGAGAGAGATTTTGACATAAAAAACTTTTGAAGTGGAAGCTGTATGAGACAACGAATCTGGAGACTCCTTGTTATTATCAGCTGGGATCAACTTTATCTCACTACAAGAATTTACTTAAATAGCTACCGATTATTTTGTAGCTATCACATACAATCTGTAGCTAAAATCAGCTCAGCTACATATAGCAACAAATTAACTATTTGGCCTCAGAGCCGGTGCTAAACTCGATTCGCAGCCATTTTGTAGCTATTTAGCAATGAACTAGCAATAACTGTTTCTGTAGCCAATATCAACAATATAGCTACAACTTATTATATTGCTTTATATAGCTACAGACCATTTGTAGCCAAATTATAAGTTAAATAATGAATTTAAAATATAATTTATTTAAAATTATAATTAATTCTCAAAATGAAAAAATGAAAATTAATTTAATTTCAAACATAATTGAACAAACATTAACTTGTTTAATACTAAATGCTAACATTGTAAAAACTAAATACAAAAAGATCTACAAACACTGTAATTTTTGTTGAAAACCCAGCTTCTCCAAAGCTTTAAATTGGTCATCTTGTCCGTGATGGTGATCCGTTTAGAAATCATAGAGCTGCAGTTTAGAACTTCATTAGTTTGGAAGAACAAAAATTTACTGAGCGGTAAAATCTTTAGACGAATTAAATTCAACGAGGATTTACCTATGAACAAATCAATGAAAAATATGAGTACAAGGCCAGGATAGCCTCTGTTTCTTTTACAAAAACAAATCATGAACAAAACACTAGCTGCATCTCGTCCACTGAATCCCCCGCTTACTATGCCACCGAACTGCTGCCTTATCAAATCAGATGCCGCTTGGCATGAAGAGCAAAGAATTGCAGGTCTTGGTTGGACAGTGCAATCACAAAACAGGGTCTCCTCTTACTCTGTTCCTGCTCACCATGTGAGTTCACCACTAGCAGCAGAAGCTCTGGCCTTAAGAGAAGCTCTAGAAAAATGCAAGGAACTCGGTCTCTCAAGGGTTAGATGCGAATCGGACTCGGCAGTACTGATCAAGGCTCTCAAAACGGAATCATCATTGACCGGTCTCTATGGGATCTTAGTCGACATTCTCTCTTTAGCATCTTCTTTTGAATGTATTTCTTTCCATTGGATTTCTCGTGTGAGAAATGTTGAAGCTGATAAGCTAGCAAAGCAGATCTTGTCTGTTGAACTGGCCTTAATGGCTACACCTACTTCAGTTTGATCTTTTAATATAAATGTGTTTCAAAAAAAAAAAAAAACACTAGCTGTGCAGATAAAATCTTACACATAAGCTCTACGACTGATGTGCAGCACGAGAGTAACGACAGAGAGGAGAGTTTTACCAAAGATCTCAACATCTTTCATAATCTCCCCAAAGCTAAATCAAAGACTGCGATTAGAAAATAAACACAAACTTAAATGTAGAAACAAACACAGCAAATCTGGTGTTTGAATAACTCTGAGTTCCTTCTAAACCACAGACAGGCATTAGAAATCAAGAACGAAACTGGTACCTGAAACTAAGCTGAGGAACTTCTCTAACTGAGTGAGAGCAGTTAACTCCAAATCCTGAAACGCACACAGAGCTTCCATCTTCAACCAAAGTATGAAACGCATATAGAGCTTCTATCCAGAAATCTCTCAGTTTCTTGACAACGAAATCCTTAAAATTGAAGAGATGCTCCAAGCCCTCTCCCCCTCCTCCCACCTCATAACACATAAACCATTACACAAAGAACCAAATTGTAACACAAAGAGTATTAACAAGAACCCCAATATAAACTAGCTACTATAATAAGGCTATAACACAGAGCAAGATAATTAAGACCAGAGACAAGTTAAATCAGAACAAGATAAACAAGATATTGAAGACCAGATACAAAGAACCATTACACATAGAACAAGATAAATCAAATACCAGAGAGGATATTATAAGTCAGATATTCAACACCCTAAGAGAGAAACCCTAGCTGAGAATATCAGCAGAGATAATCGATTGTGTGTAACAGAAAAAGAGACTCAAGACAGGAACTCTAGACACAGAAACAGATACTCAAGACAAATCAAAATCCTAAAAAAGAACTAAGACAAGAGATTTAACTCGGCTGTCCATGTACGACGATGATTGAAGGTTTGTCCGGTGGAAGCCATGAAGAAACTGACCCTCAAACACAACGGAGGAGAGATCGAGACGAAGAGACTAAGACTACCTCCATTGGTTAGAGACCCTTAGGGGTTCTAATGAATAAATTAGTAATTGATTTTGTGATTTGAATAGTTTAGAACCTATGTTAGTCTAATTAAATTTCTCCTTGTCCAATGGAGAACCTTAAATTTTTTTTATAACAACAATAAAAAACTACCCTCTACTGATTTCAACAAAAGATACAAAATATACATCAGAACACCACAAAAGCAAGAAGATACAATAAGCAAGCGAGACAAGAAGTGAAACGATCAGGAAACAAAAGACCATATTATAATGACAAGCAGACACAACTCTTTCTACTTTATATCGATCATGAATGGTGGAACACAAGCAGACACAAGTCTAACAAGACAGTGATCTCGGGTTTGTCTGCATTGGTGCCAAATCAAAAGTAGACTCACTTCTACTGTAAAACGAGACTGTGAGTGAATACAAGCAGACTTTCCAACATACAAAGCAAGACAGTGAACATAAGCAAACCATCACAATGTTTAACCAGCAAAAGAGAAACATACTTTAACCATTACAGACTCGTACACAAAGCATTAAAACAAACAGAGCGAGAAAGAAAATAAAAATTAAAACCTTGGTTTAAAATGGAACTAAATTTCGAAACTATCACAGAGCCTTAACAAATTTTAATCTTCTTGTGAAGCCCAAAACAATCCGATCAAGCAGAAGCAAAGATAGTGCTTTTCATACAGGTTATTAATTCTGTAAATAGGAAGTTAAGCTAACAAACCTTCTCCTCTTGGTCGTCTCCCTGACTTCGCCTCTCTCATGGAAGCTTTTACATGGTTGAGCTTCTTCGGACCTTATGAAAATCGCGACTTCTCCCTCGAGATGAAAATCTCCGACATCGCAATCTCCATGGCGATCTCCTTGATAACAACCACGTTCCATCTACACGACCGAAAACGATCCCCACCCGACGTCCCGATCGATTTCTCAGATCAAAAAGAAAAACAAAGAAAGAAGACGAAGAGACGAAGAAGAGGAAGAGAGAGAAGGCAAAAGAAAAAAGAATAGCCAATAATAAAACGACACGTATGAGGTTTTTAACAATTCTACTTCCTCTTAATAAGACAGCGGTTCTCTCTAATTAGGGGTGGGCGTTCAGGTACCCGTTCGGGTTTGGATCGGGTATTTCGGATTTTCGGATATTTCGGTATATGAGTATAATACCCGTTCGGGTATTTCTGAACTTTGGATCGGATTCGGGTATTTTTAGTTCCGGTTCGGTTATTTCGGATCGGGTTCGGATATTTAGATTTTAAAAGAAATAAAAATAAAATTTTCTTTTTAAAAGTTTTTTATATTTAAAAATATAGATTTTACTTAACTGGTTTTTTTTTTATAGATTGAATGATTAATAGATTTGGAGATAACATTTCCAAAATAAAAATATTAATTTGGCTATTATTTTTAAACTTTGGATGTAACTTTGGTTAATACATGAAATAAAAAGTTTAACATGCATTTTAAATGAATATCAAATTATTTTTTCCATAGTTATATATATACTATATGATTTTAAAGTATGTTTAACATCAATATAAATATTTTAAATAAAATGAGAAATGTAAACTAGAAATATAAGAGTAAGTATACACATGTTCGGTTATTTTCAGATATCCATTCTTGTTCAGGTATTACTCGTTCGGGTTCGGATATCCAATCTCTCCTAACTTAATACCCGTTCGGGTATTTTACTACTTCGGCTCGAATTTCGGTTCAGGTTTTCGGGTCGGGTTCGGGTGCCACTATCAGGATATGGGATAAAGTGCCGACCCCTATCTCTAATTTTAGCATTTTTGATTTATTTTTTTTTTGCTTTTTTCCTTTAGAACCCATCTTTGGAATTGCCGATGGAGGTAGTCTAAAGATTTGATTGGTACCACTTACGTAATCGCATAATGGCAGAAAAACGTGAAACCGCAAAAAAATTTACCAATAAAAAAAAATATATGAAATACAGAGTAAAATGCCATTCCGCAGATGTTGAGTTTTTACTTAAACTTTTTCGAGTAAACTTGCAAAGGAAAACGCCATTTAAATCCTAAACTTATCAAAATAAGCCAAAAAACCTCAACTTTCGGGTAAGCCAAAAAAATCTCAAACTTTTAAAAAGTTTTCACAATAATCTCCAACTTATGTTGACTCACCAAAATTTATTTGTACTTGGCCTCCAAACTAGACACTAATATCAATTCATTATATCACTATACAAAGAGTTTATTATTTATGGAATAAGACACCCAAATTCCTCTCTTCTCTTCTATTATTTACTCAAAATACGTTATCACCACGAAGCTCTAGCAAGCCAATAGATATAAATTTTTCTACAGTTTTAGTTTATTTATATTTCTTCTTCAAATTATGTTTATTATCAATTCATGGTTTGTAAAAATGAATTCATATACAATATGAGCTTAGGAGTTTTAGTCGATAATATTGATCTACCCTTGTTTTAAAGAAAGAAAATCGTTTGATTTAAAGAGATTTTGTCGATACTTATAAGCTAATGCTTAATATGATTATACTTTACCCTCGCATGTACTTTCTTTACACCTTTACGCAATTGTTCTTGTTTCAATAATTATTTTAGTTATACGGCTTAATATAAATCATTTGATTTATGTTCGTTCTTGTTTCAATAATTATTTTCTTTACACTCGATGTCACATCTTTTATTCACATGTATACGGCTTCATATAATTATTTCAAGTTGCATAAAGGATCATGACTTTCATCTATATTATTAAAGTTGAAGTACACAATTGGATTGTTTGAAAACAAATATAGTAGAATAAATGAGATATATTTGGAAACACGGATAGTAGAAATGTATACTTTCTTTTATTTACATATTTAGTCATTGTATTTTCAATAAATAATAACAAATGAAAATTATTTAGAAACATAAATAACATATTTAATACTTCTTTTTATTTAAATATTTAGTCCTTGTTTTAAAAATAAAATAAACAACTTTCTTTCTATATTTCTTTTTATTTACAATTCTATCACTAAATTTACAATTCTTTATGCTGAAAATAAAACACAAATTGAAATATAAATTGTATATTATATAAAACAATTTTTAAAACGGTATTATTATCTTATTTAGATTAGTCAAATATAAAAAAAAATTCAAGAGTTCAATTTAAAAAAAAAAAAAAATCATAAATTAATAATTCATAGAAAACTAATGCAAAAATTAAAATTTTGAAACATGGATAAAAGTAAGAAGAAAAAAGTAATGGCTTATGTTATTAATAAAAATTGAAAATCCATTATATTAGTTTTAAAATATACAAAATGGACTAATCTGATTACCTAAAAACATTGTTTTGTCTAAAATAATCATAAAATAAAATTTAAATTTTATATAAATATTTCCAATCAAAATAATAATTTAAAGTTGATTTATATCAAAAATTGATTTAAAATATGCAAAAATTATTTTTACTAAAATATATTTTAATAACCATTATTAAAAAATGTTTTCAATATATATAAAAAAATACAACAGAATATTAATTCATATACCAACGTAAATTATAGTTTTTATATTTCACATTAGAGTTTAAGAATATAATATATGTGATTATTTATAAACTTGTACATATAAAATACTATTAATTAATATGATTATTTATATATTATTTATATGATGAACCAATACAATTAATTATATGATGACATATATATGATACATAATAGTGATTAGAACTAGGCGTTCAGATATCAATTCCAGTTCGTTTCGGATCTGTTTGGGTTTAGAATTTCTGGGGTCAAAGATTTCAGCCACATTCATATATTTCTAAATTTCAGTTTGAATTATGACTAGGGCTGGGCGTTCAGGTATCCATTCGGATTCGTTTCAGATCTGTTTGGGTTTTGGGTTTCTAGGGTCAAAGAAATCAGCCCCATTCAGATATTTCTAAATTTCAGTTCGAATTATATTCAGATTTTTGCAGGTTCAGTTCGGATTCGGATAACCATTTAATTTTTTTTAATTCATTATATATTTTGAATTTCTTAAAATCTATAATAAAATAATATATTGTATATAAATCTGAATAACATATGTTAGAATACCTAAACTTAACATATAAATTGGTTTGGTTTAAATTTTGGATCAAAAATCAATAATTATTTTATTATTTTTGAGTGTACTTCCACTATGTTAGATATTTATATTTGATTATTTTATATATTTTAAAGTATTTAAACCAACCTAAAAGTATCATATATATTCTGGATATTTTTATATACATTACAACTAAAAAATTAATATATATATAAGTATATAAATCTTTTCGGATATATTTTGATATCCAAAATATTTCGGTTTGAATTGGTTATGGCTTCGGTTGTCTAAATATCAAAATTTTAAATGATTTGGATATTTAATCAATTTTGGTTCGGATTTGGTATTACTCTTTCGGATCGTGATCGGTTCGGTTCTTCAGATTTTAATTTTTTATCCAGCTTTGATATTGACATGAAAAATAAATAATAATATATTTTTGAAATATACACCGGCACGGGCGTACATGTCAAAATCTAGTAAATTAATTAAGTTGTGAAACTGTCTTGCCCTTAATTCTATTGGTAGCATTAATATTAATTAATATTAAAATGGCTGCGTCCGTTCTTGCGTATAAAAGTCATCCGTATCCCCTAAACTATACTTGAAAAGTGATTTGTACATGTGTCATCACTACAATTACTCTCAACAAAAAATGATGACATGGCTTGAAAGAAATATGACATGGCATCGATCTAATTGTGACATGTACAATTTTCTATATTAAGATTTATGTTTTGGTAATATTTCTTAAATATGGTAATGGTAATGACTATTTTTTCTATATACATATTCATATTTTTGGCAAAGTTTCATAATATAGTAATAACTAATAAGTTTTATATCAAAAATATTATTTTTCTACAAGTATCCATTTTGGTAAGATTTTAGACATATGGTAATGCTAATAACTTTTCTATATTTATTTAAATAATATAATTATATATATAAATAATAATTACAAATTTGATTTTTTATCAATTTATGAATCATATTTTTATTATCAAAATAATGTAGTTATAATTATATATTTATCAACTTATATATGTTATTCATATTAATGTATATATTTATTAGAACTAATTAAAATAAAAGTTAACTGAATAAAATATAATATGAAAAAATAACTCTATAAATTTTAATTATTATTATTACAATTTAATAAAATAAAATTAAAAAGTTAAAGTAAACTTGAATAAATCAAAATAGAAAAATTTCATTATGGTTTTACTTTTTAATTAATAAAATTTAAATTTAACTACTGAAAATTGAAAATTTGTTTGTGTAAAAATATTTTTAAAATTTTTATATCTGCGCATGGCGCAGGAAAACTCCTAGTAATTAATATTTCATAGTTTCATCTTTACAGCTGTGACTTAGATTAAATCATGTTTAAATCATGTTTACTATCTTATCTTATTTCATCTTTACGGCTGCATACCATATTTTGCACATTAACACATATAGATTGTTAATTAATTATTAAGAAGACGTGTAGGTTGTTATTTTATTAAACACGTTTTGTGGAGCTACGATTATTATTATTTTTATTTCTCTTAGTTAAACTAGAATAAAATTCCTCTATATATCAAAAGAGAAGCCACTTTGCCAGATGACATTCATACATAATTTCATAGAAGAATTTTCTTAATCTTATTGGTTTATTTTTTAGAATTTTTTTAATCATCGACAACACTAAAAAGGAAAGTAACACTAAATACTAACCTTATTATATATTACTTGCGCAAGAATATTAATTAATACATGTATTAATAAATTTCCTTATTACAAACACGGTAAACCATCCACTCTTAATATCATATTGATTACATTTATTATTGCGATTTAACGATTTGTATCTAATTAGGTTGTTTGTTTTTATTAACTTACTTTACTAATATTGATTATTTGTGCAAGTTAAAATCATATCATATGCATATCATTTTATGACAATACAAATTTAATATATTTCTTTAAACGATTTCATTATTTATTGTATCAATATTACCTTGGCGTCATTAATATGAGAACATTCACTTTATATATATAGATATGAATCTCGAGGTCTTAAAACACAAACATTCTTCTCTTTTTATCGTACAATGACAATGGTGCGAGCCTCCAAAAACATTGTTTGACTTGGAACTTCTGCAGACGGATCATGAAGTTCAGAGACGTCAAATCCCTTGCGATTTTGTTCTCTTTGAAGAGGTAAGCTTCACAATTCTACTAATTCTTATTAGCTTTTCTCTTGTATAATGTGAAACGAAGGGTGAATGTTTATTTTGAGCTTTTGAAGGATTTTAGCTTGTGTTCCCACATTATCACTAGCACTCATTGAAGCTGACCCTGAGCTAATATTTCGTTTGTAAGTTTTTTCATTTTAGCTTCAAGTATCAAACAAAGTGCAAATACGTTAGTTTGACGTAATGTTCTCTTTAGACTCTGTTTTTAATGAACTCATTGTTTCTCATATAACACAATTCTCGGCAACCGTGGACAGATGAGGTGACTGCAAACTCGCGGGATACAAGTTGCTCACTCGTCATGAAAATCCAATACTGCTCACTTGTTCTGAATTCATTGATGTTGTAGTAATCCCGTAAGTCTTTTGTACATACTATGGAGTGATAAAGGAGATTTTGGTCATCGACTATCACATGTTCAAAGTGCCACTCTTTAGATGCAACTGGCAAACACGGTGAATGGTGTGAAGGAAGAAGATGGCTTCACTCTTGTTAACCTTCATATGAACCAAGCAGCCTATTTGAAAGATCCATTCATTCTACCTTCTCAAGCAAAACATGTTTTCTACTCTAGGGAGGATGAGGTGACTGCAAACTCGCGGGATACAAGTTGCTCACTCGTCATGAAAATCCAATACTGCTCACTTGTTCTGAATTCATTGATGCTGTAGTAATCCCGTAAGTCTTTTGTACATACTATGGAGTGATAAAGGAGATTTTGGTCATCGACTATCACATGTTCAAAGTGCCACTCTTTAGATGCAACTGGCAAACACGGCGAATGGTGTGAAGGAAGAAGATGGCTTCACTCTTGTTAACCTTCATATGAACCAAGCAGCCTATTTAAAAGATCCATTCATTCTACCTTCTCAAGCAAAACATGTTTTCTACTCTAGGGAGGATGATGCTTCAAATTGGTATGTTGTTATGAGAGACCACCTAGAGGTTATCATGAGTTGGAAACAGAAGAGGATTTAGGTGGTGCTCTTTTACCTGTCCAAGAAGTTGATGATATGGGTGATGAAGCTTCGGATGATGATAGTGTTTATCAGGGCCGTCTCAAACTTTTCAGAGACCCTGTTCAAAAAAAAAAAAGACCTTTTTTTAATAATCTAAAATAGTTTTGATTTTTTTACAAAATATCATTATAATATAAAATAAATACATTAATTCTATTATTTATAATCTAAATAACATCAGTTTCTAATTTTAATGTAAAATCACTGATCAAATCATTAAATTTCATTATTTAGATTTTTTAATGCAAAATCATAGATCAAATCATCAAATTTGATCATTATTCTAATTTTTTTTAGTATTTTTTTATGTTTATTATATCCACAATCAGAAATCATAATCTATAAATATAATAAAATAACAAAATCTGAATAATAAGCTATATACTCTTGATTGGACAAGTCACTATTTTTGTTGTCAACAGAAGTTGTATGTTAGCTTTATTTTTTTTTGTTTGCTATTTATAATTAAAATTGATGAAAAAAATATTTTGTCCTCCATATTTTTAATCACTAATTGATATTTTTTTCCTAAACATAATCAACTAGAATATTAACTTTCTATACTACCATTGAATATTCAAACACACATCACAACTATTTATTACTTTCCAAATATATATAATTGATATAAATATTAATTACTTCCTAGTTTACTGTCTTTTTAGTTGGTTATATAAACAAAAAAATATAATTTACGTTTATTGGTTATAAATACGAAACTAAAGTCAAATATAGTCATTCTGATTTTTTTATAAAAATATGATTTAAATTTATAACTATTAGTAAGATAAAATAAAAAGATATGGACTCTCTAAAATTTTGGACCCTGTTCGACCGCTCCACTTGCACGTGTTAAAAGACGGCTCTGGTGTTTATGTTAGGGATGATTGTGAGGGTTTATTAGTGGTAGATTGATAGGTTGTATGCACTTGTGTGATAGTTTGTATGAATGTGATAATGTTGTGTTATGGGATTTAAATAATTATATTGTTTTTTGGATTTTTAATAATTTAAATTGTTTTTATTTCATATTTCCAAATTAATTATTAAAAAAAACAATTCACTAATTATCATTAATTAGTTTTCGGATAATTAAAAAACTAACTAATAACACGAAACATTAGCTATCTTTGCTACTGAGAAAAATCAAATTATCAGGTTCTAATAACATTTGTTAAATGTTATTATAAATATTAACAATTGTAAACACAAAAGCGCTATTGTTATAAACTTAATAATAGCACAACCGAAAACCGCTATTAAAAAGGTCGGACCTATTATAACGGACGATGTCAGAGCGTCCAAGAAAACACTATTAAAAATGAATCATAGCGCTTTTCGTCCGCTATTACTACCCATATTTCTTAGTGATACATAAACAATTCATAAAACAAGTTTTTGGCTTTGTACGCCTCATCCATATCTAAATCTATTAAACCCCAAACGTAAATTTTTATTATATACTCCCTTTGTTTTTAAATAATACATGTTTTGAGATTTTCACACTTTTTAATAAAACATATTAAAATTTACTTATTAGTGCATAGTTTTTTGTTATTTTATATTTCCTATATTTCTAAACCAATAAAATTTCAAGAAATGCAATTAATGTTTTTGAAATTCACAATTATTCATAATTAGTTGACAAAAATTACATTGAAAATATGAAAAATACATCTTTTTGAAACAAAAAAAATTTCTAAAACATACATCTTTAAAAAACAGAGGGAGTAAAAAATATTCTCATTATATACAGTACTAGGATCGGCCCGCCCTACGGGCGGGAAATTATAATAAAAACTATTTTATTATGTCAAATAGTGTTTATATTCTTGTTTAAAAACTAAATCTAAGTTCGTTGCACAAAAAGAAAAAACTAAATCTAAGTTTCTTTTGGTAGCAAAAACTAAATCTAAGTTAGCACTTAGTGTTTTGAATAATGTTTATCTTCTTGTTTAAAAACTAATTTTAAGTTAGCAATTACTTACTGTTTTGACCAAGAAATAATACTTAGATTGATGATATAAGATAATTCTATTTGTCATAGTTTTTAATGGTGTGGTGTTTTGTATCTAGTCGTTCAATAATGTTGTGATTTGTTTAAAATGACGAAGCTATTATTAGAGTAAGCCAAGAACATAAATTGATATATAGTTATTAAAAACAATAGTACTTTTTCTGGCGGACCTTTTGGTGCAAGACAAAACATGATAGGGAAGCAATATAATGATTCCAGTGAAAATGGTGCTCAAATAACAAAACTACTGCTGTGACAAAAAAAAAAGGAATTCGGGAAAACTTTCTTCTCTTTGGCAGTGAGGAGCAGAAAATATATATCCGATTCATACATGCTTAGAGAAATCATATACAAATGCTACAGTCCAGACGGTATTCTAAAGATGATGTTGAATTCCCCGAGTCAAGAACACGTACCACACAAACATTTTCTTATAGAGAATATCACCACTCTCATGGTCACATATATTCTCATGGAAACTACGCATTATACTGAAATAATAGCTGAAAAAGAAGTTCTTTGTAAGGTCCACCATACACAGGAGCTTCTTGTACCTGTTTATCAACATATGGAAAACACCAGATAAAGAAACGTGGCGTTAGATGACTTCAGTTCATACATAGCAACGTCCAAGGGTGAAATAAATAAAAAAGGGCATAATATAGTAAAAGGTAGAACAAAACACCTCTCTTGAATTTGCAATGTTGGAAAGCACGCAAGAATTACGCAAAGAAATTATCTCACTCTTCGACACTTCATAGACCCTGTGACCACATGTAGTATGGTCCCCAAAACTTAGTGAACCCTGAGACTGCATAAATGGGGAGCACAAAAAAAAACAAAATTGTGAGATCACGCTGTAAAAGTAAAAATACTGTGGGTTTCAGTGAACATAACCGACACAATACCAGTGATGCCATAACAGAGACTGACCAGTTTGAGGCTGCATGTGGCCTTGTTGTCTTCGTGTATCCGTTTAAGCAACTCGTAGCATTCTTTTTTGGTATAGGCAGTGGAATCCTCAGAGTAATCTCAGATGCATCAAAACGGTCTATCTTTAGTACTCTATACACTCTATTACCATTCCAACCAATCATATAGAAATTCTGAAAAGAAAAAAAATGATATCATCATGTATTCATGTTAGCTACAAATTAACCAAGCGATTCAAAACGTGAAAGGTGGAAGTAGTATGGTACCGATTGAGTTTCAAAGAGTTTAAATTCTTGCATAGAGGCTTGAAGGGATGATGATGATGATCCCGAGGAGGAGGAGGTGGATCCTCCCTCTCCATTGATAGCGATGAGGTTATCAACTAAATTTCCAAAAATACAGAGCACAAAACTTGTCTCTGTGGGAAAAAGAAAAGATTTTGAATTCATAAGCAAATCCAAAAAAAAATCAAAAGATGCTTATAAGAGATCAAAGGACGTTACTTGTTTTTTCCACTCAATACACGAATCTCTTGAACCCTGGAAACACAAAAAGGGAAGATTCTCATCTAGTGAGATTTCTTCTTCTTCCGATGCTCATGAA
Source organism: Raphanus sativus (assembly GCF_000801105.2). NCBI lineage: Eukaryota > Viridiplantae > Streptophyta > Magnoliopsida > Brassicales > Brassicaceae > Raphanus > Raphanus sativus. The sequence continues at coordinate 11,940,597 of NC_079518.1, forward strand.
ACGAAACAAATGCGAGATTTGTTAACGGGGATTACAGGGAGGCATATAAATAGACACCCGATCGATCAAGGGAGATAAGAATGCCAAAATTTTTAAATTGTTAGACGACGGACCGAAGAATTGAAGAGCCATCAGTAGAGATCATAAATCGATCCGTTACAGGAGAAACGAAGAAGATCGATAGTCGTCATCGCCATCACTCAGAGAAACGAAGATGGAAGTAGGGTGCCGTAAACAAAAAAAAATCCACAATTATTGGACAAATACACAACAAACTAAAGCCCAATACGATTTTCGATTAAATGAAATGCGGAGTATCATCCGCACGGGACACATGTCACAACGTCAGAGCTCGAATTTCTTAGGTGGAATCCTAGGTGTCAGCTGGAGAGATACATCCTTCTTTTATATAAATAGATTTTCAAAAAGCTATAGTATTCATAATTAATTAGCAAAAAAAAACTGTAACCATTTATGACTAATTAAAATCCTTTTGACTACAACCAATCTATAGCTAATGTGTAGTTATATAGGTACGAATTACCTATGAACATAATCCATAGCTGAACGGCTACAGATCGCTACAAAATAGCAATAAATTTGGTTATTTTGTGTTTTGTTGCCATCTGTCACCATTTACGTTGCTAATAAATGTGGCTACAAAATTTCTGTCACCAGTCCTTAACTATTGTAAAGAATTCTTGTAGTGTCTTCCTTGAGTTTGGTTTCAATGTCTGAAGCCATTCTACATGAAAAAAGTTTCAAGGGTTATGAGGATTTCTGAGGATGAAGTTAATAGGACGGAGGTTTACCATTTTATAGCTGAAGATCTACTGATTTTCATTTAAATCATAATCTGATAATTAACTACGTAACAAAATTTTAATGGGACAAACTAAAGTTAAATGCATATTATTTTACCAATTCTTTCTAAAATAAATAAAGACATCAAACTCATTCACAATGTATCGTTATTCTAAGAGAATTATGTTAATTTCCCACTATTAAAATGGCAGGATCACTCTTTTCTGATTTCCAACCACTCTTTTGGCATATTTCTGACCACTACACATTTAATTATTTTATAAAATTATTAGCCTAGTTGAGTTATAATTATCTGAAATACAGAATATATTCACATGTCATTTGTCTTTTTAGTTTTAAGCTCTTAACTAAAAGATGCAGTGAGTTTTTTTATTCTGACTTCAAAATTACTAAAATTGGAAATTTCAGGACTTCTAAAATTATCAACACAAAAGTTCGTGTTTCCAAACCATAAACCTAGTTTCGGAACCAAACGTTGATGATAGATGTAAACATGTTAACCATCTCTCCCGAGGAAGAGCAAATTTGATAACAAAGACTCATCTTCCTTGCACATAATTTTAATTTTCCTCAATCAAATTAATTATTCACATCGGAGATTTCACATAACAAACTGCTAACATACTTCCACTATTTTAGTTTTTTTCTTCTAAGAATGTAAATATCATTTTAAGAAATCAAACAAACCCTTCAAACAAAAGATAAACAAAGAAAGCAAACCCTCCACCAATACAAAGAAAGAAGTATTAATTATATTTTGGTAAGAATTTTTTTATTTTATTTTAGTAGAATAGTTGGGTTCCACTTTGCAACTTGCTATCACTACCACTATGGATCTCATATTTTTTTATTTATTACTCCCTCTGTTTCATAATAAGTGTCACTCTGAGCTTATTTTCTTGTTACACAAAGAGTGTCACTTTACAATTCCAATGTAAATTATACTAATTTTCAGCTGAAAATTAATTGCAAACTGCATTGATTTTATAAATAATTTTATTTATCTAAAATATTATTGGTCAAAAATGTATAATTAATTACAACTTACATATATTTCAACAACTTTCTTAATATGTGTGAAAAATGTCACAACGACATTCTTTAAGAAACGGAGGGAGTATGATTATTATGTTAGGTACGATCTATTACATGATAAAATCGTGTATGCGGAATATATAGTGAGAAGTAACTAATACATGAACCTAATGATAAATTCAGTTAACATTAATGGTAAACTCACATCAGTTGAAATGACGAAAGTTCGAGTTTTTTTCCTTTTTTTCTTATATACATCAATGAAAATAATATTACAAATGGTTTAGAGTCCCAAGAAAGGTAAAGAAACTTAAGAACTAAATCATGTAAACAGTTATATCCTAAAACTTTCTGATTAACTACCGCAAAAAAACGGATAGAAAAATAATCCGAGAAAGCAAATGTAGGTGGTCCAACCGTGTACGGTCGAGACATTACATCATGGTCTCCTGATAACAACGTTCTATGGAGACTCTTAGGAAACCAACAAGGCATCATGAAACGAACACAATGAATTCCTAAAGAAATGAAAACCTTGATCCGGACTATGCGAGAGCAGGCTGAAGAATCAGCTGCAACACGTCACAATGCAGCTCTGCCAAGGTCCATTAAAACGCAGCCACTAGAGCCAGAGGAGCCAAGTGACACAATATACTGATTAAATTCTACTAATGTTTTGCATGAATAAAAGTAAATGAATTAACTAAACTACGAGAATCCAAACACAATAAACTACTCAAAGAAATGAATTAACTATCTAGTACAATAAGTATTCAACAAAATTAATTACTATGAATATGAATAAATTTGTAATAGTATATCATTAAACTAATATTAATTTTCTTACTTTTCATTTATTAGATGTGGTTTGTTCAACAGAAAATCAAAAAAGTGGTAAGAGTTCAATCAAGCATTTTATGCGTTAAGCTGAAAATCACTGCTTGCGTAGCACCTAGCACCTTGAACATTAGTATATACTTGATTTTAACTAGTCTACTTAAAATTTCTAGTTCCTGTCTGTCGATTAGATCTAGCTCTTCACTCAAAAAAAGAAAGATCTAGCTCTATGTCTGAGTTGTGACCTAGTTATTTTATATTATCTTTTCTTAGTCGTTTATTTCTTAGGAATATTTTAGTTCATGTCTGTTCATTTGATTTGGTTACCTATATCAACAAAATTAATTTATTTTTCCTGTCATATATCCGTTTACCAGTCTAGAGTTAAGCATGTTTGAATTGGAATAGTGGAAATACGTCGTGTGACATATCGAAAAGTGACTTGTGATACCGTGCGAGTGAAACCAAAGCACGAGGAAATGTCAGGTGGTGATTGCATGGTCAGTAAACAATGATTTCGAGTCTTAGAAAATTACGGATTGGAACGGGATGAGACCCATGGACCGAGAGAACGAACGTTGGTGGCCCATTAGCCGTAGACAGTCGGGAAGTTATAAGTGTCAAAGCTGGTTAGCCATCTCAGTTCTGACCCGAGAGGCGTCTTAAGACCTGTCGTGAGACGCAATGAGAATTGCGTTCTTTGAGAAGGGCGGATTGTAACATCCCGAGTTGTGATATATGAAAATGCTTAAGAAGATTAATTTGGCTACTTATGCTACCAAAGTTGACTTACATTTTCTGTCATACATCCGTTTAGAACTTTAAACTTAACCGTGTTTGAGCTGGAGTAGTGGAAAAATGGTGGCCTATCGGGAAGTGATTTTCGATACCGTGCAAGTGAGGTCAAAGCACGGAGAAAAGTTAAGTGGTGATTGCAAGGCCAATAAATAATGATTTCGAACTTTGAAAAATTTACGGACCGATCGCTGGAACGGGATGAGACCCATAGACCAAAAAGCGGACGTGAGTGGCCCAACCGCATCATGAAACGAACCCAATGAATTCATAAAGAAATGAAGACCTTGATCCGGACTGTGCCAGAGCACTCCTGATGACGACGTTCTAGGGAGACTCTTAGGAAACCAACAAGGCATCATGAAACGAATCCAATGAATTCCTAAAGAAATGAAGACCTTGATCCGGACTGTGCCAGAGCAGGCTGAAGAATCAGCTGCAACATGTCACAATGCAGCTCTGTCAAGCCAAGGTCGAATGCAGCCACTAGAGCCAGAAGAGCCAAGTGACACAATCTACTGATTAAAGTCTATTAATTTTTTGCATGAATAAAAGTAAATGAATTAACTAAACTACGAGAATCCAAACATAATAAACTACTCATAGAAATGAATTAACTATCTAGTTCAATAAGTATTCAACAAAATTAATTACTATGAATATGAATAAATCTGTAATAGTATATCATGCAACTAATATTAATTTTTTTACTTTTCATTTATTAGATGTTGTTCGTTCAACAGAAAATCAAAAAAAGTGGTAAGAGTTCAATCAAGAATTTTATGCGTTAAGCTGAAAATCACTGCTTGCGTACCACCTAGCACTTTGAACATTAGTATATATTTGTTTTTAACTAGTCTAATTAAAATTTCTCGTTCCTGTCTGTCGATTAGATCTAGCTCTTTACCCAAAAAAAAAGAAAGATCTAGCTCTATGTCTGAGTTGTGACCTAATTATTTTATACTTATCTTTTCTTAGTTGTTTATTTCTTAGGAATATTTTAGTCTCTTCTAGACCCAGAATAAGAAGATGTTTTCTGTATATATACCCCAACCCCTTTGTAGTTCTACTTACTCAAATATCAATTTTCCCTTTTCTCGGAAGACATCAGAACACACGACCATCTCTCTGTCGTCTTAAAAGCCTCTTCTTACCATGGCAACGACAGCAATATTGGCAGCTCCATCAACTGGATCTGTACAAAAACCTGATGATGAGTGGCGTGCCGTACTGTCTCCTGAACAATTTAGAGTTCTCAGGGAAAAGGGCACAGAGTAAGCAAGCTCTACAAACTTTTTAAAACTTTCACTGCGTGTTTCTGAAAACTACTATGATTACCCTAATGTTCTAGTGGTATCTCGATACTAGTCTGAGTTTTGGTCCAAGACTTATCGGACGAACAAATAGTCACTGTAACATGTTATTATGTGTCCGGCTCAATAAATACTCCAGAAAATACCATTAAATAAATGGGACTCCTTATTAATTTAATGATTTTTTTTGTTTAGAGCCCGATTCAAAGGAGAATATAATAAACTGTACGACGAAGGAACATATGCCTGTGCTGGCTGTGCAACTCCTCTTTATAAGTCCACCACCAAGTTCGACTCTGGCTGTGGCTGGCCTGCCTTTTTCGACGCTATTCCCGGTGCCATTAAACAAACTGTACGTAACTTATTAATACGGTCTTTATGATTTTGCATCTATGTTACATATATGTAAAAAGAAGCTAGATCTGTTGTAACAAAAAAAAATATTTTCTTATATATCCATCAGCTGGAGCCAGATGGGAGAAGAGTTGAGATCACATGCGCAAAATGTGATGGACATTTAGGTCATGTTTTCAAAGGAGAAGGTTTCCCCACGCCTAAAGATGAGCGTCACTGCGTCAACAGTGTTTCTCTTAAGTTTAATTCTTCCGAAACTTCCTCCTGATAAATCGATGTATATCGATCCATTTATTGTTTGGACCAATTCACCTCTTTAAGGAGAATTCAAAAATCGAGTCTGTTGTTTCAAGAATAATTTGTTTTTCCTGCTAAAATTTGGTGTGTTTCAAGAATAAATTGTACTAAACTTTCCTTTGTCGAGTATTGATGAAGCTTTTTGGTTAATAATACGGACTTATATATGCTTAAACCCACATAATAATACAGTATTAATATAAAGCACTAAGATAAATGTCATGGTCACTAAAGCAAAAAAGTTACTAGGATTTATGCTTCCAATCTTATATAATAAAGTTGGTTTTTTTTTTCTCTTTGGGGGTTTCAATGCCATGTGACACACTCTTTTTAATAACTTTTTTTTAATTTATATTTAATAGGTTTTAATGTTAATTATGAAAGACACATTGGATTTTTAAAATTTTCCTCATAAGAACCCAAACATTTATAACAGTGTTTTGAACCCGAACCAGAGCTACTGTTGAATCGGTAAACTCTCCGACCCAATATAAATCGAATTTAAGTTTTGTGAAAAAGCCAAAATTTAAAACCCAAATTAAAACCTCACAGAAACCCAAAACCCGATACCGGTTGCACCACTGGTTGAACCAATATATAATTTTTTTTTTTAGTTTTAGTTATATTTTAAATTCTGTTTTATATTCTAAATTTCCAATTATCTTATATAATAAAGTTCAGTTTTTTTCCTCCCTAGGAGAAAACCCAATGTCATTTGAAACTCTTTTTTAATAATTAAAATATTTTCTTAAATTATATTTAATAGGTTTTAATGTTAATTATGAAAGACATTGGGTTTTTAAACTTTTCCTCATAAAAGTCCAAGCGTTTATAACAGTGTTTTGAACCCGAACCGGAACCACTGCTGAACCGGTAAACTCCACGATCCAATATAAATCTTGTTTGAGTTTTGTGAAAAAAACCCAAAATTTAAAATCCCAATTTAAAACCTCAAAAACTCACTAAAACCCAAAATTCAATACCGGTTACACCACTGGTTGAATCAATAGATAATTTTTATTTTTTTTAGTTTTTAGTTATGTTTTAAATTATGTTTTATATTATAAATTTCCAATTATAAAGTTAGATTTTTTTCAGTTTTATTACCGTCTTCCTATTCTTCTACACTACAATTTACGTTTACAAGGAAGGTGAGTAAGCGTGATCGTGCTCGACCCGCACATCCGTAAAACAAACTCAAAGACGATCAAGCTTATTATTCCTCTACATTATAATTTACGTTTGCAAGAAAAATGAGTAAGTTATTTTTTATTTAACTTAGTTTATAACAAGTCATTACATTTTTAATTTACAGATCAAAAAGAATAAGATCATATGATCATGTGGATTACAAAACATGTTTTGAATTGTTGAAGAACAAGAACATGGTAAGCTGTTGGTAAGTTTTAAAATTTAGAGAAAATAAAAATTAGTTGATGTGATTTGGTGTTAATTTATTTTTGTTATTGACAATTTACTAATATGATGTTTTAATTTTGGTTTATTTTGCATTGGAAGTTTAATTTATTATTCACATTCGACATAAATATTTGTGAATTATATGTCTTGATTTTTTTAGATGTCATAACTCTTATATTACAAACTTTTTAAATAGTCTAGACTATTTCTTAATATTTTGTATGTCAAATGAAGTTAAAAATATAGAAACCAATGTTAAGTATTTTCTAAATGTTTTAAGCATAAAATAGATAAATATCCAAACTATTATTTTATGTTTAGAAAACATTTCAAAATATTAACTATTATATAAAATTTTCATAGCTAATATATTATTATATAATAAAATTAATTCATTATTAACATGCGGTTCATCAACGGTTGGTCCAATAACTCATTGATCCGGTCAATTCAGCGACCTGGTCAATCGTCAGATTCAGTGTCTCGGTTGGGTTTCAAAATCACGGTTTATAGGTTTTCTTTATATTTGATTTGACTATAGAGAATAGAGCCTCTATGATTCTCCATAGTCAACGATCTGTATCACTTTCATAAATTCGACCCACATGATCCGTATGACCGAAAATCTTAAACCCGCATCCACCCCGCCAAAACCTGTGGATAAACCGTCTTACTCGCGGGTAATAATAATTATATTAAAAACTAATTATTTTAATTATATATTAATATTTTAATTATATATTAATACTTTAATTATATATTAATTATTTTAATTATATATTAATTATTAAAAATAATATTAAAATAATACGGGTCGGCGGGTACCCGCGACTCATATTTGGCTGACCCGCACCCGCCCCGCTTAAACTAATCTTAACCACACCCGCACTCGCAGTTCGAAAATTTTAAACCGATCGATCCGCACCCATTCTACGGCGGGTCAGATGGGGCGGAGCCTCCGGGATTTGAATTAAATTCTCAGCTCCATTAACCACTATCAAAAAGATCAGAAAATATCATTTTTATACATATTTTCATTTCATATTTTTAGAATATTTTATTTACTAAGATCATATATAAATTATAAATTCATGTAAAAATACAACATATGAACCCGGCGCGTAGCGCCGGAATACCACTAGTATCATATATATTTTTCTTATGAAAACGAAGCTGCTGGAACAATAACCTCAAACTCAAAAGTTCTTTTGGAATAATAACAAGTTCTACAACTTTAGACGTTTTTGCAGTTTAAACTGATTTTAGACGATCAATTGAAATTATGTGCAACATATATTTCATCTTAACATTTATTTTAGTCATTTCACGCAATAAGATCTTATTATATTTTTTTTGACATCGAAAGCTCCATATTTTATTAAGTAATGACCAAGAGGTTGGCCTCATGAACCATCCAACTTAGAAGCATAATGTTTACATGGGAAAAAGTGACACCTCGAAATCGAGCTTCTTTTGTAAGGTGATCAGTTCGAAAGTTCAGTGAACGGGGAATAAAAGATATGGAGCAGAAAATAAACATAGAACGAATAAGATGAAATGGGGATATTAATAGGAAGACAATACTTTGTTCTATAGTATGGATGACAACAAATTTCAGGCTGTACGTAAACTTATTATTAAGTCCTTTATGATTTTTCACCTATGTTTCGTATATGTATAAGAGCAACATTATCGCGGTATGTTATACCTCGTCCTTAACATTATGCAATTAAAATGAAAATCAAAAAGAGTGAATTAAGCGTGGGACGTCCCTTAGTTAAGAAACGTTGGCGGACGTCCTTAACACACACGTGTCGCGCTGGGAATGGCCGACGATTTCTAAGCCAAATCTCGTCTTTCATTTCGTGTCTGTGAACTCGCGGCATGTTGCTCCAAGGCAATCGACACCGACGACTCCTATACCAAACCCACGGGCAAAGAACATCCGCAAGGCGCTCTCGAATCTCGTCGGATCGGCTGATTCAGAGGATGTTCTCGTCGTTCATTACAGTGGACATGGTACGAGGTTGCCGGCTGAGACAGGGGAGGATGATGACACTGGTTATGATGAATGTATTGTCCCTTGCGACATGAATCTGATTACTGGTGAGTCAATGATGTTGCTCTGTTTTTTTCAATTGATGTGGAGATGATGATGGTGTTGCTCTCTTTTGTTAGTGAAACCGTTGATGTTGCTCTTTTTTGTGATAAGAGGATCTGTTTAGATTATAGTAGTTGACGTTATAATTTTGGATCTGATTGGGTAATAATGATAAAGAAGATGACTTTTGGTGTAAAAGTTCTCATCTTTGAATCTTTGATCGTGTCGCTATGTTTTTAATTGATGAGGAGATGATGATGTTGCTCTGTTTTGTTAGTGAAACCGATGATGTTGCTCTGTTTTGTGATGGAAGATCTGCTTAGATTATAGTAGTAGAAGTTCTAATTTTGAATCTGATCGGGTAATAATGATAAAGAAGATGACTTTTGGTGAAAAAGTTTTCATCTTTGATTGTGTTTTTTTTTTGAGATTGGTCATGTAAAGGAGCTTGCGTGATGAGATTCTTGGTGTTGCTGTTATGTTGTTTTGCAGATAATGACTTCAGGGATCTTGTGGACAGAGTTCCACAGGGTAGTAGGATGACGATCATTTCAGACTCTTGTCACAGTGGTGGCTTGATCGATGAAGCCAAGGAGCAGATTGGTGAGAGTCATAAGAAAGACGAGGAGGAGGAGGAAGAGAAAGAGGAAGAGTCTTCTTCGAGATTTGGTTTCAGGAAGTTCTTGCGGAGCAAGGTGGAAAGCACGATTAGAGAGAACAAGAAGGAGGAAGACGAGGCTGATGAAGTGGAGACCAAGGAGATGGAGTTGGAAGACGGAGAGATGATCCTTGCCAAAGCCAAGTCTCTGCCTCTGCAGACCTTATCCTCAAGAAGCAGATGCTGATGTTGTGATTGACATCCTCTACATTTGTCCCTAACATTTACTTAAGGACCACTCAAAATCCCAGCAATAATCTAAATGTTTTGAGACTGTCCCTAACATTTGTCCTTAACACCACAATAATATAAAAATAAGCTAAAGACCAACAATTTGGTAATAGCAATAATGTTGCTCTAAAGAAGCTAGATTTGTTGTAACAAAAGAAATATTTGCTTATATATCTATCAGCTGGAGCCAGATGGGAGAAGAGTTGAGATCACATGCGCAAAACGTGATGAGTAATTTTTGGGTTCATTCTCTAAGATGAACCCGTAAGTTCACCCACCAATAGGAATTCACTATTTTATATTTAATATCTTTTAAAAAAGGAAATAAAATAATAGTAGTCGCAAAAAAAGTTTTATATTTAAAATACCGTCTGCAAAACACTAAACCCTAAATCCTAAATCATAAACCCTTAATCCTTGGTAAACCGTAAATCCTTGGATAAATCCTAAATCTTTGGATTTAAAAAAAAATTATATTTTTAACACAATCAGCAAAACACTAAACCCTAATTTCTAAATACTAAACCCTAAATACTAAACCCTAAACCCTAAACCCTTGGGTAAACTCTAAACTCGTGGATAAATCCTAAACCCTATGAATTAGAATTTATCCAAGTGTTTGGATTTAGAATTTTTTTTTTGTTTAGGATGATTTTCTTGATTTCTATGAATTAGGATTCTTCTTAAACAACTGACTCCTTAGTAACTAGAGCTTGATCTTCACATCCGTGCGAGTGTTTATTTTTATTTTTTTATAAATAAATATTTATTTGTATAAGTGACATATATTTTAAAATTTATTCATTTAAATAAAATTTCTAACCACAATAGTTAAATAGTTAAACTGAATAATTTATTTTATCTTGTAAACCATTAACCGTTTAATCCATATTTTTAGAATATGACTCGTATATCTATACAAATGTATTTTTACTTTTTTACAGATCAAAATTTTATGATAATATATAGTATATTTTTGTATATAGTAGTTCAAATATATGAAGGTATATATTATATGCTTTTCAACATTCATCATATTGAATCTACATTGGACTGTTATTTATATAAAATATACATAACTTAATATATTTTTATAATATATCAATTATAATTTTTATCTGACTTTTATTTTAGTTATTACTAAAATTAATTATATAGCTTTTAGAAAGATATTATTTGTTAACTACTTAAAGCTAGTTTATTAGTTATTTCCAAACATACATTTATCTAAAATATTAAAAGACAAATAATATTAAAAGTTAGGTTCATTAATTACTAGTGGTATTCTGGCGTTACGCGCCAGGTTCATATGTTGTATTTTTACATGAATTTATAATTTATATATGATCTTAGTAAATAAAATATTCTAAAAATATGAAATGAAAATATGTATAAAAATGATATTTTCTGATCTTTTTGATAGTGGTTAATGGAGCTGAGAATTTAATTCAAATCCCGGAGGCTCCGCCCCATCTGACCCGCCGTAGAATGGGTGCGGATCGATCGGTTTAAAATTTTCGAACTGCGAGTGCGGGTGTGGTTAAGATTAGTTTAAGCGGGGCGGGTGCGGGTCAGCCAAATATGAGTCGCGGGTACCCGCCGACCCGTATTATTTTAATATTATTTTTAATAATTAATATATAATTAAAATAATTAATATATAATTAAAGTATTAATATATAATTAAAATAATTAGTTTTTAATATAATTATTATTACCCGCGAGTAAGACGGTTTATCCACAGGTTTTGGCGGGGTGGATGCGGGTTTAAGATTTTCGGTCATACGGATCATGTGGGTCGAATTTATGAAAGTGATACAGATCGTTGACTATGGAGAATCATAGAGGCTCTATTCTCTATAGTCAAATCAAATATAAAGAAAACCTATAAACCGTGATTTTGAAACCCAACCTAGACACTGAATCTGACGATTGACCAGGTCGCTGTATTGACCGGATCAATGTGTTATTGGACCAACCGTTGATGAACCGCATGTTAATAATGAATTAATTTTATTATATAATAATATATTAGCTATGAAAATTTTATATAATAGTTAATATTATGAAATGTTTTCTAAACATAAAATAATAGTTTGGATATTTATCTATTTTATGCTTAAAATATTTAGAAAATACTTAACCTTGGTTTCTATATTTTTAACTTCATTTGACATACAAAATATTAAGAAATAGTCTAGACTATTTAAAAAGTTTGTAATATAAGAGTTTTGACATCTAAAAAAAATCAAGACATACAATTCACAAATATTTATGTCGAATGTGAATAATAAATTAAACTTCCAATGCAAAATAAACCAAAATTAAAACATCATATTAGTAAATTGTCAATAACAAAAATAAATTAACACCAAATCACATCAACTAATTTTTATTTTCTCTAAATTTTAAAACTTACCAATAGCTCGCCATGTTCTTGTTCTTCAACAATTCAAAACATGTTTTGTAATCCACATGATCATATGATCTTATTCTTTTTGATCTGTAAATTAAAAATGTAATGACTTGTTATAAACTAAGTTAAATAAAAAATAACTTACTCATTTTTCTTGCAAACGTAAATTGTAATGTAGAGGAATAATAAGCTTGATCGTCTTTGAGTTTGTTTTACGGATGTGCGGGTCGAGCACGATCACGCTTACTCACCTTCCTTGTAAACGTAAATTGTAGTGTAGAAGAATAGGAAGACGGTAATAAAACTGAAAAAAAATCTAACTTTATAATTGGAAATTTATAATATAAAACATAATTTAAAACATAACTAAAAACTAAAAAAATAAAAATTATCTATTGATTCAACCAGTGGTGTAACCGGTATTAAATTTTGGGTTTTAGTGAGTTTTTGAGGTTTTAAATTGGGATTTTAAATTTTGGGTTTTTTTCACAAAACTCAAACAAGATTTATATTGGATCGTGGAGTTTACCGGTTCAACAGTGGTTCCGGTTCGGGTTCAAAACACTGTTATAAATGCTTGGGCTTTTATGAGGAAAAGTTTAAAAACCCAATGTCTTTCATAATTAACATTAAAACCTATTAAATATAATTTAAGAAAATATTTTAATTATTAAAAAAAGTGTTTCAAATGACATTGGGTTTTCTCCTAGGGAGAAAAAAAACTCAACTTTATTATATAAGATAATTGGAAATTTAGAATATAAAACAGAATTTAAAATATAACTAAAACCAAAAAAAAAAAATTATATATTGGTTCAACCAGTGGTGCAACCGGTATCGGGTTTTGGGTTTCTGTGAGTTTTTGGAGGTTTTAATTTGGGTTTTAAATTTTGGCTTTTTCACAAAACTCAAATCCGATTTATATTGGGTCGGAGAGTTTACCGATTCAACAGTAGCTCTGGTTCGGGTTCAAAACACTGTTATAAATGCTTGGGTTCTTATGAGGAAAATTTTAAAAATCCAATGTGCCTTTCATAATTAACATTAAAACCTATTAATTATAAATTTAAAAAAATTATTAAAAAGAGTATGCCACATGGCATTTAAACCCCAAAGAGAAAAAAAAAGCCAACTTTATTATATAAGATTGTTGCCATGATTTTTAGTTAGTATTTAGTTTTAAAATTGTACTAGATTTTGACCCGCACGCCCGTACGGGTGTATATTTCAAAAATATATTGTTATTTTTCATGTCAATATCAAATCTGGATAAAAAATTCAAATCTGAAGAACCGAACTGATCACGATCCGAAAGAGTAATACCAAACCCGAACCATAATTGATTAAATATCCAAATTATTCAAAATTTTGATATTTAGACAGCCGAAACCATAACCAATTCGAACCGAAGTATTTTGGATATCAAAATATATCCGAAAAAGATTTATATACTTATATATATATAAATTATTTTTAGTTTTGATGTATATAAAAACATTCAGAATATATATGATACTTTTAGGTTGGTTTAAATACTTGAAAATATATAAAACAGTCAAATAGAAATATCTAACATAGTGGAAGTACACTTTAAACACCAAAAATATTTAAAATAATTATTGATTTTTGATCCAAAATTTAAACGAAACCAATTTATATATTAAGTTTAGGTATTCCGACATATGTTATTCAGATTTATATACAATATATTATTTTAATTATAGATTTTAAGAAATTCAAAATATATAATGAATTTTAAAAATAATTTAAATTGATTATCCGAACCCGAACTGAACCAGCAAAGATCCGAATATAATTTGAGCTGAAATTTAGAAATATCTGAATGGGACTGAAATCTTTGACCCTGGAAATCCAAAACCCAAATAGATCCGAAACGAACCCGAATGGATACCTGAACGCACAACCCTAGTCATAATTCTAACTGAAATTTAGAAATATATGAATGGAGCTGAAATCTTTGTCTCCGGAAACCCGACGAATCAGAATAGATACCTGAACGCCTAGTCCTAGTCACTATTAGGTATCATATATATGCCATCATATAATTAATTGTATTGGTTCATCATATAAATAATCATATAATTAATAGTATTTTATATGTACTATCTTATAAATAATCACATATATTATATTTTTAAAGTTTAATATGAAATATAAAAACAATAATTTAAGTTGGTATATGAAATTAATATTTTGTATTTTTCTTATATATATTGAAAATATTTTTTAATAATCCTTATTGGAAAATATTTAGTAAAAATAAAATTTTGAATATATGCATATTTTAAATCAATTTTTCATATAAATCAACTTTAAATTATTATTTTGATTTGAAATATGTATATAAAATTTAAATTTTATTTTATGATTATTTTGGACAAAACCAATTCTTTAGGTAATTAGATTAGTCCATTTTGTATATTTAAAAAAAAGATATAATGGATTTTCAATTTTTATTAGTAACATAAGCCATTACTTTTTTTCTTGACATACTTTTATCCATGTTTTCAAAATTTTAAGTTTTTGCATTAGTTTTCTATGAATTATTATTAATTTTATGATATTTTTTTTGAAAATTGAACTCCTGATATTTTTATATTTGACTAAACTAAATAAGGTAACAATATTTCAGTTTGTGTTTTTATTTTCACCATAAAGAATTGCAAATAAAAAATTGTAAATAATAAAAAAATATAGAAAGAAGGTTGTTTAATTTATTGTAAAAACAATGGCTAAATATTTAAATAAAAAGTATTATATATGTTATTCATGTTTCTAAACAATTCTCATTTGTTATTAATTTATTGAAAATATAATGTCTAAATGTGTAAATAAAAAAAAGTTCACATCTCTACTATCCATGTTTCCAAACATATCTCATTTATTCTATTATCTTTGTTTCCAAAAAATCCAATTGTGTACTTCAACTTTATTAATATTGATAAGATATGATATAATATTGCCCAGTTAAATATTGTTAATCATCATATAGGAAATGAGCTTTATAGATATTGAAGGCCATCACGAGATTTGTTTCTCTCTAGTTAAGATTTTCTTTTTTAGTTAAAATTTAATGACACAAATTAGGCTAATTTTAGGCAGTGGCATTCTATAGTAATTATTAAGGAAAAATTAGAGTTAATTATTAATTGTCCTTCAGTTTTAATAGTTTAAATTAATTAAGTAAAAAGACAAAAAATCTTACAAGATATGATATTTAATTATTTCAGTGGCATAATATGGTAAATAAGTTAGAAAATTTAGGGATATTTTATATTAGTATTTTCCTTTTAATAATATAGATAGATACCATTATAACTCATTAATACTGGTATAACTCAACATATAATTCAATAATACCAAGATAACTCAACGTAACTGAGTATATATATATTCAGTGATACCAGTTAATTGAATAGCATTCTGTAAGTGTTCCAAAAAAAAATAGTATTCTGTATAACAAATTATAACTAAGCAAAATTATTTCAGTATAACGTAGTTTGACTAGCTGGACATCGATAATTTAAATTTAAAATTTAAAAAATATTAAAATTTGGAAAATTCAAATTTATTTTAAAAAATTTGAAACACACAAAAAGTCGGTTATTCAAATTTCACTAATGGACATAAACGATTAGGAAATAGCATAAGTGATTGTTTCTTGAGATATGGGGCAGAAGATAATGTTCCGAAGAAATAATGGTGCGTATGGCCAGTGCCGGTCTAATGTTTAACAATGCCCTAATCCAATTTTAAAACTATGCTTTTTAATATTTTGTATTGAAATTATAAAAAAAAACTAATATAAAAGTAATTTAAAATTTGAACTAAAACAGTAAATATAAAACATTAAAATATACTTTTTTGCATTTTTTCATGTAAAAGCATTCATTAAATAAATATAGTCAATTCTTATAACAGTTTTGATCGATAACAAAATCAGTTTAGGTAATCTCTTAAATAACATGTTATACTACTAATAACTATTTTTACCTTTTAAAATTTTTTTATATGTGATGATCGATATTCTTATATTCTAAAATGCACACTAAATAATTTATATTTTTCATATAACAATCATTCTTTAAAAAACAAATATTATAGTAGGCGATCTAATCTATTTTGACATTGATTCTTGTAGAATAATAATTCCATAAATAAAATACCACTAATTATGTTCGAATGAATATCACTTTAAAGAAATTTTCAGTATTTGAATTATGCCTTCAAAATATCATAAGTAAAAATGCCTTCAAAATATCATAAGTAAAAATGCCCACTAAATAATTTATATTGTCATATAACATTCATTCTTTAACAAAAAAATATTATAGTAGGTTTTCTAATCTATTGTGACATTGATTCTTGTAGAATATTAATTCCATAAGTAAAATACCACTATTTATGTTCGAATGAATATCATTTTAAAGAATTTTTCAGTATTTGAATTATGCCTTCAAAATATCATAAGTAAAAATGTCCAATAAGTATAGTTTCAATTAAAAAATCTTATAAAAATAATTTATCTATATAGTAACAAAAATTTATAGAAAATATGCCCTTTTAAATTGGATGCCCTAATCGATGGCTTGGGTGGCTTCCCCTCTGGGCCGGCCCTGCGTCTGGCGTCGTAAAAAAACAAAATTAATCATCTATCTAGCTGTTAAAGGAACAATAATGTATTATGATTGGATCCTCATGCGTTCACGTGATTCATTCAACAAGGACTACAATCAACTGTATATGACTGACTAAAGTCTATTAAAGGTTTGCATGAATAAAGTATATTTAGCTATCGAAATAACTAGAGGTGATTGCTTTGATATAGTAATCTATTTTCTATGGTTAAGATATGGGCTGTAGCAAATAAGGATATTACCTTTTTTTAGAGTAATTTTAAAAACCAATATAATGCATGATCTGTGATTTTAGAATTTTTTACTAAAAATTTAAGTTAAATTACTTCGTACAGCCTAACCAATCATTCTCGATAACAAAACTACTCAAAGAAATGAATTAACTATTTAGTACACAAAGTGGGGCTTATTGAATCAGGTAAAAGAATTTTAGTTTTTTACCAAATCTTCCCTTATTGCATTTAAGTAATTAATTACAGACTTAATTCCATTTTTAATTAATTCCAAGCATTTCATTTGTTATCTTTACTAAATAAATTGACATTATTTATTACAAAAGTGCAAAATGAAACTTATTTGTTTTCAATTGTTTTATAATATATTTTGCATTCATTCTGATTTTTTAACTATTGTATTAACTATATTTGCTATAATATTTTGACAGCATTTATTTTATATATTAACCATAATAATTCAATAAATTTTAAACAAGTTAAGAATTCAAAATGGTTAAGAATTGTTTTTTATTTGTTCACATAAATAGTTATACAAAGACGTCTATATGAGTCTGTGTTTGCTGACAAAAAATAGACATTTAGATACATGTTCAGCTATGAGTTATTTCTTTTGGATATCATTTTTTTAAGTTTTGAAACTACGCTTCCAAATATAAATTTTGGATGTTGGTTTTGACTCGGATCTTACCAGTTTCAAATGGATTTAGTTTTGATATATATAAATCTATAATTATCCAAAAATTAATGTATCTGAAATTGGTTCGGATATTTATACAAAAAAATAATCATATTAGCTAATTTACTTCAAGTATTTTGAATTAAAATTAAAAATAACCAAAAATAACCAATTAACCAAAAATAATCTTATTATCTTATTTGATCAGATTCGATTTTAATATATTGAAACCTAAAAAAGTTCAAACAATTATATTGTTAATTATATTATGAAACATATAAACAGGTGCGGCCCTTGGACCAAGCGGATGAAACACAAGCTTCTGGCCGGTTTAGTTACCTAAACTATTGGCCACAAAATCCAACAGTCTTCGTGGTCTTTTTTTGTGCACAAGTCTTTTTAGTCTAGTGGTTGATCTAACAGGAAAATAAATTCATGTAAACAGTCCGGGTTCGAATCTCATAAGA